>NC_086107.1:2136932-2316074 GCF_963921235.1 Mobula hypostoma
GCTCTTCATGCTTTTCATAATACTGAGGTGGAGGCTATGCAAGCTGAGAGTTGCTACCAGTTAGCCAGGTCCTTCCATGTGCAGGTGAGTTACTGCAAACTTTTCAGTCAACATTCAAGGTCAAGATTGCTTAATGTTATTTCCAGTACACAAGTGTAAAGGAGAATGAAATAATTATTACTCCCGATCCGAAGCTGCACAAAAACTACAATAAAATAAAGAACAGAAAAATAAGAAAAAATATATGTAAATATATAAGATAGCTTATATACATAGATTGATTGTATGTCCATAAAGGGATGCTAGTCTGTACATAAGATAACTGACAAAAAATAATAAAGTAATGGGTGGAGGTGTTGATCAGCCTTACTGCTTGGGGAAAGTAACTGTTTTTTTGAGTCAGGTGTCCTGGCATGGATGCCACGTAACCTCTGCCCTAATGGGAGTGTCTTCTGTTATAAAGCCCTCAAAGGAGCAAATCATCTTTAGTGGCTGGGATATGAATGAATAGAAGCGGTTACATCGTGGTTAACCTCTGCTTCAACATACAACACTGTGGAAGGCCGTTCAGACTCCAGGGGTAGCAATCTATTGGTCTTATTTCCCTGTATCCTTGCAATTTACTTCTAATGCAAGTGATGCATTTCACTGTATGTATTGATTAATTTATTGAGATACATTGCAGAACAGGCCTTTTGGCCTTCGAGCTGTGCTGCCCAGCAACCCACCTATTTAACCCTAACCTAATCACAGGATAATTTGCAATGACCAATTAACCTACTAACTGGTACGTATTGGACTGCGGGAGCAAACTGGACCACTGGAGAAAACCCATGTGCACACAGGAAGGAACGTACAAACTTATTTACAGAGGACGCTGGAATTGAATTCAAACGCACTAAGCTAGAATAGTGTCATGCTAACTGCTACGCTGCAGGGGCATACATGTGATAAATACATCTGAATCTTTGACATGCCCATCATCTTTCCTTCGCAATTTTCCCACTAAGGGACAATTTTGATCAACCCACTATCCACTTTGTTCAAGCACCTCTTTATATCTTTTCTACTTTCATCAGATGTTGTCCTGAACCTTTCTTCTACAAGACCCCAGTCACAGCTTCTCCAATCTATAGTTGTAACTACAGTACCTCATCTCTGGACCTGTTCCAGGATCTCCACATGCTTCTTATGATGAAACAATCAGAAATGAACATAATTCTTCAATTAAGGCTGCAGCTGTGCTGTATAAAGATGGAGCAAGACTTCCCTGCTTTTATGATCCAAACCTACCATGTCAATGTCAATGGCCTTTGTTGATTGGGGCTGACCACGGATGTTGCGTCCTAGCTGTCGAAGTCGAGATGCAATCCAGGGTAGAATGATATGGAGAGCAAGCTGTTGTCCATGCAGCTGATGTATCCGAAGGAACAGCAGAGACTGATAGAGTTAGGCACCAGCAGTATCGCAGGAGATGCCAGTCAGTGTTGAACTCAAAGTAAGACTGCCTTTGGGACTCCTGCTCCGGGTTTTTCCTCAGGGTCTACTCCTAAAGCCTTCGCCATGAGTGGAGATATCCGCAAGGCAGAGGTGGTTTGAGATGAGAGTGTTCCTTCTTGATGAGCTGCCAGCCACGGCTGACGAGCCCCATCTGTTAGAAGCGACTGGTTTTAAGGTGCCAGTAACTAGATTTAGTAGCTAAGCCACACGTGAAGGTCAGGAGCAGGACTTGGTTGTCAGAGACTACTTGAGATTTATGCTGTTGGGAGCATTAATAGGTAGTGGGAGCTTATCCCCACCACCTCACCCCACTCTCAGCTATGACACCTTAAGGAACCTATTATGTGAAGGCACAGAACGTGCATGCCTTATTAACAACACTCTCAACCTGGAAAGGGAAAAAACAAATTGCAGGATACAGTGTTACAGAGAAAGTGCAGAGCAGAGAGGCACAGAGTGCAAGGGCCATGGCAATGTAGACTGAGAGATCAAGAATTTCTGTGCATCATATAAGAGGTCCATTCACTAGTCTAAATGACAACAAGGTCGAAGTTGTCCTTGAGCTTGTTGGTACTTGTTCTCGAGCTTTTGTATCTTCTGCTCAATGAGAGCAGGGAGAAGAAAGAATGAACAGGGATAGAGGGATTCTTGAACGTTTTTGTTGCTTTCCTGGGGCAATGGCATTTGTAGACAGAGTGAATGGGGGAGAGAGTTTACATTATAAACTGGGCAGTATATGCCATACCATCGCAATATGCCATCTCATAACAATTAACTTTTCTACTTTTCTGGATACAGTACTGCAATCCGCTGCCTGTAATTTCCCTTTGGGAGTTAGTGGTGAACTGGCTGCGTGGCTGTGGGCACATTTTCAAGGACTGCAGTTCTGTGTGTGATTTCTTTAATTTTTATTGTTCACATTATTTCTTCTTTTTAACACCTTGACCGTTTCATGGTCTTTGTTGTGTGGTGTTTTTCGTGGATTGTATTGTGTTTCTTTGTTTTGCAATCACAAGGTTGTATATTGTATATATACTTTGATAATAAATGTAATTTGAACTTTTGAATGTTCTCTAAGTGGATATCTGCCTAATTACATTGTCTAAGTGGACATCTCTTGTTTGAGTATAGAATGTATGCAACTGTGAGTTAGTATTCCAGGACCAAGAGTCCTGTAATGAATTTGCACTCTGTGGAGTACCAGTGTTTTTATCGTGTACCCGTAAGACCGTAAGACATAAGAGTAGAATTGGCCATTTGGCCCATCAAGACTGTTCCACCATTCCATCATGGCAGACTTATTATCCCTCTCGACATCATTATCCTGCCTTTCCCTGGTCATCTTTGACGCTCTGACAAATCAAGAACCTATCAACGACCACTTTAAATATGTTCAATGACTTGGACTCCACTGCTGTCTGTGGCAATGAATTCCATAGATTCACTCTGGCTAAAAAAAAATTCCATCTCATCTCTGTTTTAAATGGGTGTTCCTCTATTCTGAGACTGTGCCCTCTGGTCCTAGACTCCCCCACCATTGGAAACTTCATCTCCACATCCACTCGTTATGTAGTCCTTCCAATATTCAATATGTTTCAATTAGGTCCCCCTCTCATTTTTATAAACTCCAGTAAGTACAAGCCCAGAGCCATCAAACACTTTTCAAACATTAACCCTTTCATTCCTGGGATCATTCTCATGAACCTCCTCTGGATGCTCACCAGTGCCAGCACATCTTTTGGATAAGGGGCTCAAAGCTGTTCACAATACTCCAAGTGCAGTCTGCTAACATAATCTTGTCTTCCAGCCATCACTAACCCTACAGATGTCCTTGTTCTTGTTCCATAGGGTGATTATGATCAGGCTTTCCAGTACTATTACCAAGCTACACAGTTTGCTTCCACTACCTTTGTTCTGCCTTTCTTCGGCCTCGGGCAAATGTACATTTATCGAGGGGACAAGGAGAATGCTGCACAGTGCTTTGAGAAAGTTCTCAAGGCCTACCCCAATAATTATGAAACTATGAAGATTCTAGGTTCACTCTACGCCACCTCAGAGGAGCAGGAGAAGAGGGAAGTTGCAAAGGTACAAAGCTTTGGATTTATACTTTCCCATTGTAACAGTAAGCTTATTTTCGTATGTGTTGATATGGCTTCAAATGCCTTTCTCTAAAGTATTCCCAATTTTTTTCAAGGGTCATCTGAAGAAAGTGACTGAACAGTACCCAGACGATGTGGAGGCCTGGATTGAACTGGCTCAGATCCTCGAACAGTCAGATATTCAGGTATGGGTATAGTCCTGTAGTAAACACAGAGAGTGCTCAGCAGATGAGATATCACCTCGTACAAGGAAATCAGATTCAGCATCAGGTTTAATATGGCTGGCATATGTCATGAAATTTGTTGCTTTGCAGTAACATTACTTTGCACTTGCATAATAAAATAACTCTAAATTATGATTTAAAATGTGTGTATATATATTAGACGCGCACACTCGCATATCAACACACTTACTGTAATTTAGTTATTTTATAATGTAATTGATAGTTCTATTTATATATTTTAAGTAGTGGGAAAAGAGAGAAATAAAATAGTGAGGAAGTGTACAGAGGCAGGGAAAATGAGGCAGGGGAGGTCAGACCATAAAGGAAGTTCCTTAAAAAGTAGGAACTTTAGTATTGCAGGGCAAAAGAGGAGTATGAAAGGAGTGTGGAGGGGCCAACGCACAGTATCAGACAAGGCTGCAAAGGGTTGTAGACTCAGCCAGCTCCATCATGGGCACCAGCGCCCGCCATTGAGGACATCTTTAAAAAGCAATGCCATAAAAAAAGTGACATCCATCATTAAGAAACCCCTCCATCCATGACATGCCCTCTTCCCATTACTACCATCAAGGAAAAGGTACAGGAGCCAGAATATACAGTCTCTGTGATCTAGGAACAGCTTCAAGTTCAAGCTCAAGTTTATTGTCATCAGACTGTACATACATATAATCAAATGAAACAACTTTCTTCCAGACCACAGTACACCCACAAAACATATACTTCACACAGCACATAACACAAAATATTTCTACAAATAACTTAATAAAATATAATTCAAAATGCATGCAGTGCACAGTACGGGTAAGTAATAAACAGTAAACAGCTTGCTGTCCGAGTGATGAAATCACAGTGGTGGCAGAGTACTCATCAGTTTTATAGCCTGAGGCAAGGAGCTATTACCCAGTCTGGCAATCCTAGTCCTGATGCTCCTGTACCTCCTTCCTAACATTACTGGGTGAAAGACTTTGGGATGTGGGTTGGGGATCCTCAACAATGCCTCTGGCCCTTTGTGTATAACACCCCTGGTAAATGTCACAAATAGGGAGACCCCGGTGATCCTCTTGGCTGTTTTTAGTATCCTTTCAGGCCTTTCAACTTCCATACCACACAATGATGCCGCCAGAAGAGGACGCCCTCTTTTGTGCTCCTGTAGAAAGTTGGTAGAATAGGACAAGGAACCTTACACACATCAGTCTCCTCCGAAAGTGTAGATGCTGCTGTGCAGAGATGAAGAAATAATGTGGGTCCAGGTTAGATTATGTGCACACCAAGGAACTTTGTGTTATAGTACCATAAGATATAGGAGCAGAATTAGGCCATTTGGCCCATCGAGTCTGCTGCACCCTTTCATCACGGCTAATCCATTTTACCTGTCAGGCCCAATCTCCCGCCTGCTCCATGAATCCCTTCATACCCTGATTAATCAAGAATCTATCAACCTCTGCCTTAAATATACCCAAAGACTTGGACTCCACAGCCATCTGTGGCAACAAATTCCACAGAATCACCACTCTCTGGCTAAAGAAATTTCTCCTTATTTCAGTTTTAAAGGGCACACCTCTATTCTGAGGCTTTGTCCTCTGGTCTTAGTCTCCCCCACCCAAGGGGCCCAAAACTGCACTCCCTCCATGGCAGAGCCATTGATGTGCAATAGAAAGTGGATAACCTGCGCCTTCCTGGTCCACAGTCATCTCTTTTGTCCATGCTGAGATTCAGATTGTTGTTCTTGCACCATTTGACAAAACTGTCTACCTGCATTCTGTATGCTGACTCATCATTATTGCTGATAAGGCCAGCCACTGTTGTATCACCAGCGAAGTTGATGGTGCGGTTTGAACTGAATCTGACAAGACCATAGTAAGCCAGCAGTGTGAATAGCAGTGCATGATGGAGCTTGAGGTGTTGCTGCCAACTTGGACTGACTGGAGTTTTTCTGTAAAGTCCTACATCCAGTTACAGAGAAGGGCATTGAGTCGCAATGAGGACAGATTGCCCACTGGCCTCCGAGGGATGATGGTGTTATCTGCCAAGCAGATGTCAATGAACATCATCCTGGCATATGAGGCATCGTTTTCCAGGTGGGACAGGATGGAGTGGACAGCAAAGGCTGTAGTGTCATCAATGGACCAGTTTAAGCAGTAGGCGAATTGGAAAGGGTACAATTTGGGCCGGCTGGTGGTGCAACAACATCGGCACTGGACCCGGGAGTGGAGGTTCCCGGGTTCAAAACGCCCCCAAGCACGCTTTCCATTGGTGCCAGGTTGAGTGTTGAGAATGCAACTGAGCCTCATAAAACAGAGGGAAAATGCTGCCAAGGTGTCTGGCGGGTGGTGCGCCACACAGTCTCTCTCTCTCGCTCTGTGCCTTGGAAAAAGCCATGAAAAATCCATCATCACAGACGCACACGCACAGACTCGCACGCAGGCACATGCCAGAAAGAAAGGAAAGGGTCCAATGTAGCTGGAAGGTGGGATTTTATATGATCCATTACCAGCCGCTCAAAGCATTTCATGATTGTTGAAGTCAGTGCCTTACACGAGTCCCATGTCTGAGTGGGACAACAGGACCCCCAACCTCTGCTGAGACTGTGCAGTGCTCAGATCCCAGAATAGAGAGAGGAAAGATCCTCCTCACTTCATTAATCCCTGACATAGTGAGCCCCAGGTTCCTGAGCTTACATAGAACAGTACAGCATTTGTACAATGTTGTGCAAACTAACCAAATACCTAACTAAACTAAGCCCTTCTGATGCACAAGTTTGTTGTTGTCTGACTGTACATATATACAACCAAACGAAACAATAACACAAGGAATTCTGCAGATGCTGGAATTTCAAGCAACACACATAAAAGTTGCTGGTGAACGCAGCAGGCCAGGCAGCATCTCTAGGAAGAGGTACAGCCGACGTTTCGGGCCGAGACTCTTTGTCAGGACTAACTGAAGGAAGAGCTAGTAAGAGATTTGAAAGTGGGAGGGGAGGGGGAGATCCAAAATGATAGGAGAAGACAGGAGGGGGAGAGATGGAGCCAAGAGCTGGACGGGTGATTGGCAAAAGGGATATGAGAGGATCATGGGACAGGAGGCCCAGGGAGAAGGAAAAGGGGGAGGGGGGACCCAGAGGATGGGCAAGGGGTATAGTCAGAGGGATAGAGGGAGAAAAAGGAGAGAGAGAGAAAGAATATGTGTATATAAATAAATAACGGATGGGGTACGAGGGGGAGGTGGGGCATTAGCAGAAGTTAGAGAAGTCGATGTTCATGCCATCAGGTTGGAGGCTACCCAGACGGAATATAAGGTGTTGTTCCTCCAACCTGAATGTGGCTTCATCTTTACAGTAGAGGAGGCCATGGATAGACATGTCAGAATGGGAATGGGATATGGAATTAAAATGTGCAGCCACTGGGAGATCCTGCTTTCTCTGGCGGACGGAGCGTAGGAGAAGTCCGTTAAGACCTCTGTTAGTCAGCGCCTAACCTGGTATACTGTCTGGCCCCACAGCTTTGCTTGGGTTTACCCTGTCTCGGATCCTCCTTCCCTCAGCTGCTGCCAGACAGGTGCCTGTTCCTCAGGGGGAGAGGGATCTTTGCTCAGTGTGACATCACTCAGTTGGTCAAATCGTGCATAGAAAGCATTCAGCCTATCAGGAAGGGAGATGTTGCTGTCATTTACCTTCAGGGTGGACTTGTAATCGGTTATGGTTTGTATACCTTGCTACATGTGCTGCATGTCTCGAACACCAAGGTATCTGAATTTTCTGAGTACCTGATGGCATGTCTCCAGCTGACCTTAGAGTCAGCCTATCCCCAATCTGCAGGCAGCAGCCTAATTCCTAAGCAGTGCATAAACCTCTGCAGACATGGTCTCTGGTTTGCCCTGGCAGTGTAGTGCTTAACCACAGTATTTCAATTTCCTTTGTAGCTAGTCATCAATGTTGGCGTGATGATTGTAGGTAGAACCTCCCTGAATGCGCTCCATTCTGTGTTTTCGAAACAGTCCCTCCTCTCGTCAGACTTCTGAACAGTCTGTGAATTCATCAACTAGTTCACTATTTTGCTCTCTTTCTGCATTATTTGTATGTTTTTATATTTCTTATTGTAATTTATAGTAATTTTTTTATGTGTTGATAAAAAACACAGGGAAGTTTGGCCAGGTGGATTCAGAATTGGCTTGCCTGCAGAAAGCAGAGGGTGGTGGTGGAGGGAGTGCATTCAGATTGGAGGATTGTGACTAGTGGTGTCCCACAAGGATCTGTTCTGGGACCTCTACTTTTCGCGATTTTTATTAACGACCTGGATGTGGGGGTAGAAGAGTGGGTTGGCAAGTTTGCAGACGACACAAAGGTTGGTGGTGTTGTAGATAGTGTAGAGGATTGTCAAAGATTGCAGAGAGACATTGATAGGATGCAGAAGTGGTCTGAGAAGTGAAAGATGGAGTTCAACCCAGAGAAGTGTGAGGTGGTATAAAGTGAAGGACAAACTCCAAGGCAGAGTACAAAGTAAATGGCAGGATACTTGGTAGTGTGGAGGAGCAGAGGGATCTTGGGGTACATGTCCACAGATCCCTGAAAGTTGCCTCACAGGTGGATAGGGTAGTTAAGAAAGCTTATGGGATGTTAGTTTTCATAAGTCGAGGGATAGAATTTAAGAGTCGTGAGGTAATGATGCAGCTCTATAAAACTCTGGTTAGGCCACACTTGGAGTACTGTGTCCAGTTCTGGTCACCTCACTATAGGAAGGATGTGGAAGCATTGGAAAGGGTACAGAGGAGATTTACCAGGATGCTGCCTTTTTTAGAGAGTATGCATTATGATCAGAGATTAAGGGAGCTGGGGCTTTACTCTTTGGAGAGAAGGAAGATGAGAGGAGACATGATAGAGGTGTACAAGATAGAGTAGATAGCCAGTGCCTCTTCCCCAGGGCACCACTGCTCAATACAAGAGGACATGGCTTTAAGGTAAGGGGTGGGAAGTTCAAGGGGGATATTAGAGGAAGGTTTTTTACTCAGAGAGTGGTTGGTGTGTGGACTGCACTGCCTGAGTCAGTGGTGGAGGCAGATACACTAGTGAAGTTTAAGAAACTACTAGACAGGTATATGGAGGAATTTTAGGTGGGGGGGGGTTATATGGGAGGCAGGGTTTGAGGGTCGGCACAACAATGTGGGCCGAAAGGCCTGTACTGTGCTGTGCTATTCTATGTTCTATATCTGTACTGCTGCCACAAAACAGTAAATTTCATGACATACATCAGTGATAATTAACCTGAATCTGATTCTGTAAAAAAATGAGCCCATAGCACTAGTAAGTACAGAGTGAAGTGGTTCAGTGGTCAGCTACCAAACATATTGCAATGACTGACAAAGCTGGGCAATGGTATGGCAGGTTTCCATGTGCTGATTGAGATTATGTGCACGTGGCAGTTACTTGGTATTGCGGCTTTTGGTGTTGTGAGTTTGTCTGGATTCTGTTTGTAGGGTGCCCTTTCAGCCTATGGTACAGCAACACGTATCCTTCAGGAGAAAGTGCAGGCTGATGTCCCTCCTGAGATCCTCAACAACGTTGGCGCACTTCATTTCCGACTGGGAAACTTGGGAGAAGCGAAGGTAATTCTCTCGAAGCATTTAAACAATCTTTCCTATCACATAGTAAATCTTGGCTAGGGATCATAATGTGGATTTCCAATTTCCTTGCTTGTTTCCCGCTTTGTTCCTCTTCCTTCATTCTCGTTCTTTCCTTTACCTGTCAATCTGTTGATGTCTTCTCACTGGATGGGTTTGTTTCTCGAGCCTCCCTTTTGGATTGTGCGAACTCAGCCAGCTCTTTCATGGGCACTAACCTCCCCAACATCAACAACACCTTCAAAAGGTGATGCCTCAGAAAGGTAGCATCCATCATTAAGGACCCACAATGCCCAAAACAGGCACCCTTCTCATTGCTACCATCAGAGGCAAGTGCAGGAGCCTGAAGACACACACTCAATGATTCAGAAACAGCTTCTTCCTCTCCGCCGTCAGATTTCTGAAAAGACAATGAACCCATGAACACTTACTCAGTATTTTTTCCTCTCTATTTGCACAACTTATTTAATTTTTTTAATATGTATTTCTATTATAATTTATAGCTTTTATTACTGTGTATTACAATGTACACTACTACAAAACAAAAAAATTCACAACGTATGCCAGTGCTATTAACCTGAATCTGGTTCTAATTCATAGAACAGTACAGCACATGCACAGGCCTGTCGGCACACCATGTCTGTGCCGGCCACGACAACAATTTACACTACATCTCTTCTGTCTGTGTGTAGTCCATATCCTTCCATTCCCACTTGTTCATGTACCTGTCTAAATGCTTTTTAAACATTGCTAAACAACCTGCATACACCACCACCTCTTGGTGTGTACAAGAAAAACTTGGCACTCAAATCTCTTCAACTTTCTCCCTCTCACTTTAAATCTTATGCCACCTTGTATTTGACATTTCCAACCTGGAAAAAGTCATGACTACTTACCCTTCCTATGCATTTCACAATTTTATATATATTTTAACAGGTCTCCACTCAGCCTCTGACATTCCAGAGAAAACAACCCAAGTCTGTCCAACCTCTCCTTATAGCTCGTACTCTAATTCTGGTGAACCTCTTCTGTAGCATCTCCAAAGTCTCCACATCCTTCCTGTAATACTCACAATGCAGCCTCATCAAAGTTTTGTACTGTTGTAACACAGCTTGCCAACTTTTATACTCAGTCAAAGTTCAGAGTAAATTTATTACCATGCACATTAATGTCACTATATACAATGCCGAGATCCATTTTCTTGCGGGCATTCACAGAAGATACAAAGAAACACAATAGAATCAATGAAAATGCACACAAGACAGACAATCAATGTGGAAAAGACATCAAACTGCAAATACAAAAAGAAAAAAGAAACAAAATAATAATGAATAAATAGACAATAAATATGAGATGAAGAGTCCTTGAAGTTAGTCCATAAGTTGTGGGAGCAGTTCAGTATTGGGATGAGTGAAGTTGAGTGCAGTTATCCTTTCTGGTTCAACTGTTTGATGATGAGGGGTACCTGGTTCCTGAAACTAGCAGTGCAATGCCGTAATTGACTGCAAGCTTTCTTCACCACCCTACCATTGTTGCCACTTTCAGAGAGCTAACGGCTTCCACCACAAGATTCCTTCGTATTTATTGTTAAAATATTTATGATGCAGAAAGCTAATTTTCAAGATTGATTTATTATCAAGGAATATAAAATTTATACAACCTTGAGATTTGCTTGTTCACAGGTAGTCACAAAGCAAAAAACCAGGGGGGAAACAATTAAAGAAAAAAAGAATAAAAATAAAAGACCAACACTCGTTGCACAAGAGAAAGCAAAAGAAAATCATGCGAACAACAGCATTCCGAACCAAACTTGAGTGCTGAGATCCAAACCCTGGAGTAGACCCAAAACCTCACTTATCAGTTCACCGTATTAGCGGGCATGCAGCATAGCATCCTGGGCAGTCTTCATAGCATTAATGCCCTGGCTTTGTATGCCTAAGGCAACAAATCTGAACTTGAACTACTGTACATCAATGATCCTAAGAGTGCTGCCTTTTACTGTATCTTCTTCAGCCCATCACCACTGCTGGGGCTCAGACCACCATCAGCAGCTCACTAGAGTCCTCTGTCTCCCATCTTATTAGCGTATCCTTCTTCTGCAAAGGATCAGGTCTTCAGAGCTTCTGTTAGCGTTTATGTAGCTCTGGGTTTTTACAGGATTGGGTTCCTAGCCCCACACCTTTTTACTATATAGTTTCTTAAATTTGGCCTCCCAAAGTGTATCACCTCATGCGTGTCCAGATTATACCTCATCTGCCATTTGTCCACCCATATTTCCAACTGTAGCTGTTTCCATTCTGGGGCAGCTCACTCAACTTTGGGCCCCACTGGATGCTCAGTGACAGAGGCCACACCCCGGTGAGATAGGGACATGCCTGTCCCAGCATGTGAAGTCAGCTCTGGCGGATTGGACAGATGAGATCTACATTGAAACCAGTGGCCAGGAAGGCAGTCCTACAATGCCTTGTGGAGAGTGAAGGGCATGACAAGGCACAGAAGAGCCCATGGTCATCCACTGCAACCAAAGAAGACCCCAGTTGTGATGAAAACTCATAGCACTGGACCTGGACTTCCAAGGTGAAGAGAGTGGAACTGCCTCAATGCAATGACTTTTCCAGTTTAAAAACTCTCCCGCACAAGTTTCAGATATGATAGACAATCAGTCTTTTCCAATTAATCTAAATTCTCCTGTGTTCTTTGACAACCTTGCTTTCCAGAAGGCCAATTTTTAGGGTCATGAATTAATGCAGATTTACTATTCAGTCTGACTACATTTACATCCCAATCTGTTATATATCAGAAACACCAAGGGTCTCAGCACTGATCCTTATGGAACACCACAGTTTATCGATATCCAGTTAGAATAACATCCCTCCACCAGCAACCTCTGTCATGTTGACCAAGCCAGTTTTGAATCCAATCTACCAGGTCACCATGGATTCCACAAGCCTTCATCTTCTGGATTAGCCTACATCAGAGACCTGATTGAATGCTTTATATCTCCAACATCTACTGCTCTACTGCCCTACCTCAACAATCATCTTCATCACCTCCTTAAAAACTTAAATTAGGTTTGTAAAACGTGACCTGCCCTGCACAGAGCCATGCTGACTATCGAGATAAGTCCATACTTTCCCAGTAACTCCTGGGTGGATCGATCTTATCCTCAAGAATCTTCTATAGTAATTTCCCTGACACTAATGTAAGGCTCGTCGTCTGTAATTCCCTGGATTATCCTTAATGCCTTAAACAAGGAGTATCATTAGCTACTCTCCAGTTGTCTGGGCTGTCACCTGTTACTAAAGAGGGTACACAGATCTCTGTCAAGGTCCCAGCAATCTCCTGTCATGACTCCCTATAACCATATACCTTTCTGGGTAGTCATTAGAAAAATAATAATTGAATAAGCAAGCCTAGTTGAATTACAACCCACTGCATACTTAAGTATTTGTGTGCATGCTATGTTGGCACCGGAATGTGTGACGACAATTATGACCTGAACCCAGCACATCCTTGGGTTGCATTGGTTATTAACTCAATTGATGCATTTCACTCTGTTTCAATGTACATGTGATAAATAAATAAATGAATCTATTCCTACTGACCACTCTCTGTATAATCATGTCAATTATTTGTATCAGTAAAACCCCTCCTAGAAAACCCTGAATGATTTTGTTTCCATCACGCTCAGAAGCCCTGTTCCAGATGGGACCCAATCATCAAGCACACCTCTACTTCCTCCCCACACGCCCGCACCTCACACTCTGCTTTTCGCAGAAGTCACTCTTTTTGTGATTATCCATTCTTCCTTCCCCACTGATCTCCCTCACCTCCATTCAGATTCCCAAACAATCCTTCCAGGTGAGGCAACACTTCACCTGCAAATCTGTAGGGGTCGTCTACTGTACCTAGAGGTCCTGATGCAGTCTCTTCTAAATTGGTGAGACACAGTGTAGATCAGAGCACTGCTTTGTTGGGCACCTTCACCCTATTGGCAAAAATGTTGGAAGAGCAATCCCTCATGTTCCATCTAGGTAGCCTCCTACCTGATGGCATGAACATCAATTTCTCCAAATTCCAGTAATTCTTTCCCCCACTCCCCTTCCCTCTTCTTCAATTCCCCATTCTGGCCCCCACCTCACCTCTCCTCTCACTTGTCCATCACCTTCCTCTGGTGCCCCTCCTCTTTCCCTTTCTTCCATGACATCTTCCCCCTTCCTTTCCAGTCCTAAAGAAAGGTCTTGGCCAGAACGCTGACTATTTATTCAGTTCCTCCAGCATTTTGTGTGGGTTGCTCTGGATCTCCAGCATCTGCAGAATTGCTTGTGTTTAAGATTTTCTCATGTCTTTTGCATCTTACACTGATCACTTTAAACTTCAGGCATTGGTGCTGCCTGTATCAGGGAACACATGGTCATGTATATCATAATCAATCTCTCCTCAACTTCCTTTGCTTAAATGAAAACAAATTAGGTTCTCCAATTTAACCTCAAAGTTCAATCTTGGATCCTCATGTCCTTCCTAAAGTGTGGTGACCAGAGTTAGATGCAGTATTCTGGTTGAGGTCCAACCAGAGGAAATAAAGATTCAACATAATCTCCCTGACCACACTCTCAGTATGTTCTGTCAGTTTCACCCCGTTATTGGAAGGATATCATGCAGAAGAGGTTTACCAGGAGAGGGGATGTGCTAAAATAAGAGATTGGACAAACTTGGGTTGTCTTTGTCTAGAGAGGCGGAGGGTGAGGGGAGATCTGATAGAGGTTTATAAGATTACGAGAGGCATAGGTAGAGGAGACAGACAGTATCTTTTTCCCAGGGTTGAAATGTCTAATACCAGAGGGCATACATTTAAGGTGAGAAGGACAAGTTCAAAGGAGATGTGAGGAGCAAGATTTTTACACAGAGAGTATGGGGAACCTGGAAAGCACTGCTTGGGCTGGTGGCAGAGGCAAATACATTAGGGACTTTTAAGAGATGTTTAGATAGGCACGTGGATGTGAGTAAAGTGGAAGGATATGGACATTGTATTGGCAGAGGGGATTAGAGGTTGCCCATTGGTTACTAATTTAATTGATTTGGCACAACATTGTGGGATGAAGGGCCTGTTACTGTGCTGTACTGTTCTGTGTTCTATCCTTTCTGCTTTATTTCACTCTTTGTTAACTTTGACAAAGTTGGAAAGCTAACAAAGCTATATAGATGCACGGTAGAGAGTAATCTAACTGGTTGCATGTGGCCTGGTACAGAACCACCAATGCCCAGGAATCGAAAAGTCCTCAGAAAGTGATGGATACAGCCCAGTCCATCTGAGGCAAAGCCCTCCCCACCATTGAGCACAGGTACATGGAACACCGCCACAGGAAAACAGCTTCCATCATCGTGGACCCTCGCCATCCAGGCTATGCTTTCTTCTCTCTACTACCATTGGACAGGAGGTACAGGAGCCTCAAGTCCCACACCACCAGGTTCAGGAACACTTGTTACCCTTCAACCACCGATGTGGATAACTTCACTCACCACAATTCTGAACGGAGTCTAAATCTGCAGACTCACTTTCAAGGACTCTTTACAACCTGTGCTCTTTGCTCTCAGTATTATGTTCATTTGCACAGTTCGTCTTCTTTTGCACCTTGGTTCTTTGTCAGTCTTTGTGAATGATATTCTGTAGATTCTGTTTTTAGATTGATCTTGGAGTAGTAGCAGGTCAGCAGTCATGAGTCGAATGGCCTGTACTGTGCTATAATGTTCTATGTTCCATTGTATTTCTTTAGTTTATGGTGACATATGCATACTTTGGTAATAAATTTATTTTGATCATAAAACACAGGAGAAGAATTAAACCATTTGGTCTATTGAATCCGTTCTGCCATTCCATCATGGCTGATGTATTATCCCTGTCAAATCCATTTTCATGCCTTCCAAGATTCCACAGATTAACCACCCTCTGGCCAAATAAATTCCTCCTTATCTCTGTTCTAAATGGATATCCCTCTATTCTGAAACTGTTCCCTCTGCTCCTAGACTTCCCACTATAGAAAGCGAGATCTTTGGTGGTTACTTTTGTAAACTTTGTGTTGTGGATGCCAGCTTGGGGTGCCTCTGACCCATTTGGCCTGGTCCTTTTTGTTGCAAATAAAATGTTTTGTTTGTTCTCGGCAGAAATACTTCCTGGCTTCACTGGAGCGAGCAAAGGCTGAAGCTGAGCACGATGAGCATTATTACAATGCCATCTCAGTCACCACCTCCTACAACCTGGCCAGACTCTACGAGGCCCTCTGTGAATACCATGAAGCAGAAATACTCTACAAGAATGTTTTAAGGGAGCATCCAAATTATGTAGACTGTAAGTATTTTCTCAGAAACACAAGTGATTGTGCAGATGCTGGAATCCAGAACAACACACACAAAGTGCTCGAGGTCAGGCAGCGTCTATAGAAGGGAATTAACCATTGGCGTTTCTTTTTATTTATTTTATTTAGAGATACAGTGCTGAACAGACCCTGATGGCCCACCGAACTGTGCTGCCCAGCAACCCACTGATTTAACCCTAACCTAATCACAGAACAATTTACAATGACCAATTAACACACTAACTGGTACATCTTTGGACTGTGGGAGGAAACAGGAGCACCCGGAGGAAACCCGTGCACATACGGAAAGAATGTACGGACTTTCTTACAGAGGACGCTGGAATTGATCTCTGAACTCCAACACCCTGAGCTGTAATAGCAGCATGCTAACTGCTACACTACCATGGTGTCTCGGCCATGCTTCGTCTGCCAACATAGCACGCCCACGAGTTACTCACCCAACCCCTGATTCTTTGGAATGTGGGAGGAATCCATAGTACCTGGGGGACCCACAAGGTCACAGGGAGAACATACAAGCTCCTTGCAGACAGCAGTGAGAATTGAACCTGAGTCGCTGGTGCTGTAGTAGCGTTACACTAACCACTAGCTACCATTCTGCCCCACTATGTCTTATAGGAGAGAAGAGTGGACATGAGGGGCATCAGATGGCAAGTGAAGAGCAGAGAAGGGGTGAGAAAGGAGCCAGAATGATAGCAAATGGAAGAAGAGAGAAGGCGGGGAGGAGAATGCCATAGGAGAAACATGTTTATGCCATCAGTTTGGAGGCTACCCAGGTGTATGTTCTATGGCCTGTTTGTTTTGTTTGATTGGATACACTTATGCTGATGATTACAGAGCTGGTCAAAGGTAAAGATGTATCTGTAGTTTCTAGCCCTGGTCGATGAATATGGAGTTGTATTCAACAGTGCAGGGAAGTGATTTTCCACTAGTGCGATCTGACCAATGGTTTGTAAAGCTTCAGCATTACTCACCGTTGTGCAACAGTTGGCAGAATTGAACAACAAAGCAAGCTTGAAGAGATAAATTACCTATTCCAGCTCTGATGTTAAAACTTTGTCAGTATGGTCTATTTGTTTAGAACCAAGAACAGTACAGCACAGGAACAGACCTTTCAGCCAACAATGACTGCACTAAACACAAAGGCTTATTAATCTAAATCTCTTCTATCTGTACACGATCCATATTGGTCTGTTTGGTTAAAATTCTCATGCTCAGGAGTACTTTTATGACAGCCAGAAGTGAATTTACAAAACATATAGGTTCTTTCGATAAACAAAAGAGATTATGCAGATGCTGGAAATCCTGTATTTTTTCCCATTCACTTTCCCTATTCAGTTCCCCATTGTGGTTTCTTACCTCTTCTTGTCACCAGACGATCACCTCTCCCTGTTGCCCCTCCTTCTTCCCTTTCTTCCATGGTCCACTCTCCTCTCCTATCCTATCAGATCCTTCCTTCTCCAGCCCTTTAGCCTTCCCAGCTATCACCTCCTGGCTTCTTACCTCTTCACCCCTGCCCCAACCACCTGTCTTCACCTATCACCTTCTAGCTTGTCCTCCTTTTCTACCATCCCTTCCCCCCCCCCACCACCTTCTTATTTTGGCTTCTTCCCCCTTCCTCTCCAGTCCTGATGAATGGTCTTGAAATGTCAACTGTTTATTTATTTCCATGGATGATGCCTGACGTGCTGAGTTTCTCCAGCATTTGTGTGTGTTACTCCAGGTTCTTTGGATTCATGAAATAATTGTTGATTTCCATCAAAATCTGGACGGTTCTTTTGTTGAGTACCTTAATTTGAGTTCTCTTTGATATTTAAAGCTCTTCTTAGTTCTTTTTTAAGTTCTGTTCAATATTTTTCAAGGAATTAGTCCCACAATTTCTTTAACCTGCTACCATCGGGCATCAGGTATAAGAACAAGGATTGTTAGGCTGGGTAACAGTTCCTTCTCCTAGGCTGTGAGACTTCTGAACACCCTACTACCACTCGTTCCACATTATTTATGACTGTGCCAATAGCATTATAATGTTGTATATTTAACTATATGTCACATATGCACTTTATATCAACTTGTACACCTACAGAATTTTCTTTACTATCTGTTAATCTTATTGTATGTGACATATCTCATTGTGGAGAAGCTTGGTAACACGAGAGGAAGATGTTAAAGAGCACTGGCGCTAGTACACACCCCTGCCTCACTCCTGTGCGTACAAGGAAGGGCTCGGACTCTTGTCCTGCTATGGTCACCCGAGCAGTCATCCCATCATGGAACTGGCGGAGGACCACCCTCCTTTATAGCTGTGAAGCTTGGGTAGCCTACAGCCATCACATCAAGTCCTTGAAGCTCTTCCACATTAGCTGCGTCCAGCACATCCTGGGAATTACCTGGCGTGAGTGGGTGCCTCACACTGAAATACTTGTAAAGACCAACTGCAGAAGTATTGAGGCCATGATCACCCAGCGTCAGCTGCAGAGGCTGGGGGATGTGATAAGGATGCCCCCACGTCGGCTACCCCGCAGAATGTTATACAGCCAGCTACATCATGGTCAACGCTCAGCTGGAAGACCGAAGAAACACTGTAAGGATCAGATGAAGAATGCTTTAAGGAAGTGCAAGATCAGACCCAAAGACCTGGAGGAGGTTGCTGCTGACCGTACCACTTGGCGACAGCTGTGTAGGGACCGGATTCATATCCTGGAGATGGAAAGAACAACCAGAAGACAGCAGAAGAGAGCCAGGAGAAATGCAGCCATGGTTGCCACCACTACTACATATACATGTCCCACCTGCAATAGAGCTTGTGGGTCCAGGATAGGACTGTACAGTCATCAAAGATCTCACGTCGTCGTCATCATCAAATTTCAATGGACAACCGAAGACATATGTACTGTGATTTGCATCTTGGTCCCAGAGGAACATTGTTTCATTTAGTTGTATACATTTATACTGTTGAATAACCATAAACTTCAATTTGAAGTTGAATTTGAAAGGATGCAGTATGTTGCAGGATAGATTACTGTGTCCTTGGCTCTGTGGTAAATTGTGTCTTCATATGAAATAATCCTTCCATTCCTTGTACTGTGGATTTTTTTTTACAAAACTTTATTTACACACAAAATACAATGATTAGGGATTTACAAGACTGTTAACGAATTTGAATTAAAATATGGTAACTACTATCTACAGAACACTGAATTCCCTGGGGCTCACTGTGTTTGGGCAATGAATTTCACATTTTCAGAGAGAGCAGGAGGGAGTTGTGGGGAGAGTTCCAGTTTTTTTTTAGAGTAATGGAGGCTAAAGGATTGCCCAGTGAGCAGAGTTTGAAGAGTCTGTGGGGTCTTGGTTGTGTCAAACTGGAGACTGTTTGGAAGTGGAAGCCAAAAAGCTAGAGCGTGTTTTGTAAGAAAGTTTGTACATTCTTCCCACTTGTGTGTGGGTTTCCTCCGGGTGCTGTGGCTTCCTCCCACTGTCCAAAGACGTACCAGTTAGTAGGTTAAATTATCCTGTGATTAGGCTCGGATTAAATTGGGGGGGGGTGGGTTGCTTGGTGGTGCAGCTCGAAGGGCCAAAAAGGCCTGTTCTGCACTGTATTTATTTAAATAAATAACGTAAAATAAAATACCAGTAGTGACCGCATGCTTCTTCTCCAACAAAACCCGGGCAAGAATCTCAGAAGGTTCTGCACTAGTAGGCTTGCTGTGGCAATAAAATGTCATGATTGAACAACAGCCAATTCACCCAATTTCCGGAAAGGGAATTAGCATGTTGTTTTTCTTTCCTCACAGGTTACTTACGCTTGGGCTGCATGGCAAGAGACAAGGGAAATTTTTATGAGGCCTCCGACTGGTTTAAAGAAGCTCTACAAATTAACCAGGTTGGTTCAAGTGTGCACGGAAGAGTTTGCAAGCACCTCTCAATGCAAATCTAGATGTATTACAACTTCCGTGTGTGTAGCCATTAAGGTTGTCATTGCTGGAGGTGGTAGTGGGGTTGAGCCCCCACTACCTGTTAAATGCTCCCAATCTCATGTTTCAGTTAGCCTTAGACAACCAAGTCCAGCTCCTGGCCTTTACATAAGGCTTAGCTATTAAGCCCGGCAAGACAATTTCTACCGACAGGAGAAGGGGTAAAGGCGGGTTACTAGCGCTTTAAAATCATCCAGGAGAAGGAAAACTGATATCAAACCTCCATTGCCTAATGGCTGTACCCACTCATAGGGAAGCCTTCAGGACTAGACCCTGAGCAAAAATCTGGTGCTGGAGACCCGAAGGCAGTCTTATGTTCAACACTGACTAGCAACTCCTGTGATGCGACTATTCCTTTGGATTCATCAGCTGCATGGGTGGGGGGTGGGGTGCCTACTGCATGGGGAGCAGTTTGCTCTCCATATTGTACTGTCCTGGCTTGCATATCATGTAGCCGGCTAGGACGCAGCATCTGTGGTCGACCCTAACTAATGGAGGGCTCGAGCCATTATGTGGCTCTTCACATGAGTTTGGCCATAATACTTAAGAAGATGTGACAAGAGACTTGGGCAACAAATTTCACATTTTCAGTGAGAGAAGGAGGGAGTTGTGGGAGAGTTCTAGTTTTTTTTAGAGCACTAGAGGCTATAAGAATGGCTACAAATGGTCAGAATTGACCAGAGAGCAGTTTGAGGAGTCCATGGGCTCTTGGTTGTCAAACTGGAGACTGGTTAGAAGTTGAAGCCAAAAGGCTATGGAGGAGAGCCAGCAATGTCATTGGCCTATATCTGCTGTGCTACATCTTTCACCCATTCTCAATCAAAATCAGATTTATTATCACTGACGTATTGCATGAAAACTTCACCATAGATGCTCCCAAGCCCAGCTGCAAAAGGAGGAGGATTGGGAATGGGTCTCGCAACCCCATCCCATAAAAACCCAGTACAAGAGGGCGTACAGGAGTGAGATATGCCAACTAGTGGAGTGGTGCTGCAACAACAACTTGGCACTCAATGTCAGTAAAATGAAAGAGCTGATTGTGGACTTCAGGAAGGGTGAGATGAAGGAGCACATACCAATCCTCATAGGGAGATCAGAAATGGAGAGAGTGAGCAGCTTCAAGTTCCTTGGTGTCAAAATCTCTGAGGATTTAACCTGCATCACTGTCTGGTCTGGAGGGGCTACTGCACAGGACCGAAAGAAGCTGCAGAGGTTGTAAATCTGGTCAGCTCCATCTTGGGCACTAGCCTACAAAGTACCCAGGACATCTTCAGGGTGCAGTGTCTCAGAAAGGCAGGGTCCATTATTAAGGACCTCCAGCACCCAGGGCATGCCCTTTTTTCACTGCTAGCATCGGGTAGGAGATACAGAAGCCTGAAGGCACACACTCAGCGATTCAGGAACAGCTTCTTCCCCTCTGCCATCCAATTCCTGAATGGACATTGAAGCTTTGGACACTACCTCACTTTTTTTTTTAAATATACAGTACAGATATTGCTGTTTTTGCACAGTTTTTAAAATCTATTCAATATACGTAATTGATTTACTTGTTTATTTATTATTATGTTTTATTTATTATTATTTTCTCTCTCTGCTAGATTTTGTATTGCATTGAACTGCTGCTGCTAAGTTAACAAATTTCACGTCACATGCTGGTGATAATAAATCTGATTCTGATCCTACAGAAACACTAACAGGCTCTAAAGCCCTCATTTCTGGGGGGAGGAAGGATCTTCAACGGGCGTGGCTCAGGACAGAGTAGTCTGTTGAGCTTCTGTCAGCAGCTTGTGCCACAGTCAGGGTGATGCGCTTAAGAAGGCATATGTTGCAAAATTTGATGTGACAGCAGTTGAGTGCAACAAGGAAGTTATTATAAATCACAAAAATAAGTAGTGCAAAAGAGGACTATTGAGGTAGTGTTCACGGGTTAATGGACCGTTCAAAAATCTGATGGCAGAGGGGAAGGAGTTGTTACTAAATCATTGCATGTGGGTCTTCAGGCTCCTATATCACCTCTCCAGTGGCAGTAACAAAAAGATGATGTGTCCTGGATAGTGAGGATCCTTAATGATGGATACTGACTTCTTGGGACCTGTCTCTTGGGGATGTCCTCAATGGTGGGGATGGTTGTACCCATGGTGGAGCTGGCTAAGTTCACAACCCTCTGCTTCCTCCTGCAATCTTTTGCACTGGATCATCCACCCCAGCTGGTGACACCACCAGACGATGATCTCCAAGAGTCTTTGGTGACAGAATGATAATCAGGTTTATTATCACTGGCATGTGACATGAAATTTGTTAGCTTAGCAGCAGTACAAATCTAGCAGAGAGAGAAAATAATAATAATAAATAAAATAAAACAATAATAAATAAACAAAATCAATTACATATATTGAATAGATTTTTTAAAACATGCAAAAGCAGAAATACTGTATATTCTTTTTAAAAATTGAGGTAGTGTCTAAAGCTTCAGTGTCCATTTAGGAATCAGATGGCAGAGGGGAAGAAGCTGTTCCTGAATCACTGAGTGTGTGCCTTCAGCCTTCTGTACCTCCTACCTGATGCTAACAGTGAGAAAAGGGCATGCCCTGGGTACTTTGTAGGCTAGCACCCAAGATGGAGCTGACTAGATTTACAACCCTCTGCAGCTTTTTTCAGTCCTGTGCAGTAGCCCCTCCATACCAGACAGTGATGCAGCCTGTCAGAATGCTCTCCACGGTACAACTACATAAGTTTTTCAGTGTATTTATTGACATGCCAAATCTCTTCAAGCTCCTAGTAAAGTATAGCTGCTGTCTTGCCTTCTTTATAACTACATCAATATGTTCGCACCAGGTTAGATCCTCGGAGATCTTGACACTAAGGAACTTGAAGCTGCTCACTCTCTCCACTTCTGATCCCTCTATGAGGATTGGTATGTGTTCCTTCATCTTACCCTTCCTGAAGTCCACAATCAGCTCTTATCCTCAAATTCCTCATGAAGGAGAGCCACTGGCATGTTGGGTCATTGGGTTGAACAGGCAGACACAGCTCCTTGGCCCTTTGGGGCATGTCAAGTGTCCCGGATTGAGTTAGCTGGTTGCCTGACCTTTGTTTTCTTACATTTCTTCTGATCAAAAAGCTACAGAACCTGGACCTCTGTACCTCCCTCTGCAACTGGATCCTTGACTTCATAACCAGAAGACTACAATCTGTGCGAGTTGGTAATAACACTTTCACCTGGCTGATGATCGACACTGCACACCTCAGAGATGTATGCTTAGCCCACTGCTCTATTCCCTCTATACCCCTGACTGCAGGCATAGCTCAAGCACCATCTATAAATTTGCTGATGATACAATTGTTGGTAGAATCTCAGATGGTGACGAGAGGGCATACAGGAGTGAGATATACCAGCTGGTTCAGTGGTGTCACAGCTACAACCTTGCACTCAACGTCATTAAAACCAAAACCAAATAGACTTCAGAAGGGGTAAGACGAAGGAAGCAGAGGTGAGGAGAGTGACCAATTTCAATTTTCTGGGTGTCAAGATCTCTGAGGATCTAACCTGTTCCCAACATATCAATGCAGCTATAAAGGCAAGACAGTGGTTATATTTCATCAGGAGTTTCAGGAGATTTGGTTTGTCACCCAAAACACTCAAACTTCTCAGATGTACCATGAAGAGCATTCTGACTGGCTGTATCACCGTCTGGTATGGAGGGGTTACTGCATAGGATTGAAATAAGCTGGGGGGAGTAATAAAATTAGTCATCTCTATCATGGGTACTAGCCTCTGTAGTATTCAAGACATCTTCAAGGAATGGTGCCTCTGGAAAAACGGCTTCCATCGTCAAGGATCCCCACCACTTAGGACGTGCCCTCTTCTCATTGCTACCATCGGGAAGGAGATGCAGGAGCCTGAAGGTACACACTCAGGGATTCAGAAACAGCTTCTTCCCTTCTGGCATCTGATTCCTAAATGGATATAGAAACCATGAACACTATTTTTCATTTATGTTTTGCGCTACTTACCTTAATTCAACTATATATACTTACTGTAATTCTGTCTTTTTTCTGTATTTATCATGTATTGCATTGTACTGCTGCCACAAAGATAACAAATTTCACAATATTGCCGGTGATATTAAACCTGATTCTTATGCCATTTGGCCCACCGAGCCTGCTTTGCCATTCCCTCATGGATGATTTATTATCCCATCAACCCCATTCTCCTGCTTACTCCCTGTAACCTTTGACGCCGTGACTAATCAAGAACCTGTCAACTTCCACTTTAAGTATACTGAATGATTTGTCCTCTACATCCATCTGTGGCAATGAATTCTACAGATTCACCACCCCCTGCCTAAAGAAATTACTCCTCATCTCCTTTCTAAATGGGCATCCCTCTACTGTGAGACTGTGCCTTCTAATCCTAGACCTGCGCATTATAGGAAACATAGTCTCCACATCCATTCTATCTAGGCCTTTCAATATGTGATAGGTTTCAATGAGATATTGCCCTCGTTCTTCTAAACTTCAGCAAGTTCAGGCCCAGATGAAAATAAATTGTTCAGGAAGTGCAGTCAAAGGCAATTCTCATTATCAAAACGGGCCCTTTGACCCCACTCATCTATGCCAACCAAGGTGTTGCAGTTCTCAATACTAGTTTGTTAAAATTAACCCCTAATTTTTATTTTCCTCAGGATCATCCAGATGCATGGTCACTGATTGGCAACCTCCACTTGGCCAAACAAGAATGGGGACCAGGGCAGAAAAAATTTGAGCGTATCTTAAAGCAGCCATCCACTCAGAATGACACCTACTCCATGCTGGCCTTGGGAAATGTTTGGCTTCAGACCTTGCATCAGCCAACTAGAGATAGAGAGAAGGTAAGAAAAGAGAAAGAAAGATCTTCAAAGTGCGAAGCAAATTTATTATCATGGTACATGTATGTCACCCTGAGATTCGCTTTCTTGTGGGCATTCACAGTAAATGCAAGAAATGTAAAGAATCAATGAAAGGCCACACCCAACAGGATAGATAAACAAAGAATGTGCAAAAGACAATAAACTCTGCAAATACAAAAAGAAATAGATAGATAAATAAATAAGCAAGCAAGCAAGCAATGAATATCAAGATGAAGAGTCCTTGAAAGTGAATCCATAGGTTGTGGGAGCAGTTCAGTGTTTGGATGAGTGACATTGAGTGAAGTTATCCCCCTCTGGTTCAGAAGCCTCATGGTTGAGGGGTAATAACTGTTCCTGACCCAAGTGGTGTGGGTTCTGAGGCTCCTACACTTTTTTCCTAATGGTGGCAGCAGCAAGAAGAAAGCACAGTCTGGATGATCATTGATGCTGCTTTCTTGCGACAGCACTCCATGTAAATGGTGAGGAGGGCTTTACCCACAACGGACTGGGCGGTATCCACTAAGTTTTGTAGTATTTTCCATTCAAGGGCATTGGTGTTCTGACCCTTAATCAGAATCAGAAAAAAACACAATGAGATAAAGAATGCAATAATATAAAAAACACAATAAATATAAATACACAAATTAGCATATACATAGATTGATTGCATGTCCATAGAGCAATGCTAGGCACAGGAGCGTCTGTACATAAGGTGACTGACAGAAAATGATATATTAGTGGTGAGGGGTATGGAGGGCTGGGTCAATGGGTGGCGATGTTGATCGGTCTTAATGCTTGGGAAAAGTAACTGTTTTTGACCCTGGTGCTCTTGGCATGGATGTTACATAGCCTCCACCCTGATGAGGGTGGGTCAAACAGACCATGAGCAGGTTTGGTGGGATCCTTCATGGTATTTCTGATCCTTTTCCAGCATCTTTCATTGATGACAGGTAGGCTGTTGCCAGTGATGCATTGGGCACTTTTGACTACCTGTTTTCTGTAGAATGCACCAGGGCAGGATGGATTCTCAATACTCCTGGATTTCAGTGCTTTAAGAGGGATGGGAAGTGGGTGGCATTACTGGTCAGGGATACTATTACAGCTACAGAAAGAGTGGGTAATGTAGCAGGATCCTCTTTTGAGTCTGTATAGGTGGAAGTCAGGAACAGGAAGGGAGCAGTTACTCTATTGGCAGTATTCTGTAGGCCTCCTGGTAGCAGCAGAGATACCAAGGAGCAGATTGGGAGGTAGATTTTGGAAAGGTGCAAAAACAACAGGGTTGTTATCATGCGTGACTTTAATTTCCCTAATATTGATTGGCACCTGATTAGTTCCAATGGTTTAGATGGGGCAGAGTTTAAGTGTGTCCAGGACGATTCCTGTCACAGTATGTTGACGGGCCGACTAGGGGGAATGCCATACTGGATCTAGTATTAGGTAACGAACCGGGTCAGGTCACAGATCTCTCAGTCGGTGAGAATCTGGGGGACAGTGACCACCGCTCCCTGGCCTTTAGCGTTATCATGGAAAAGGATAGAATCAAACAGAACAGGAAAATTTTTAATTGGGGAAGGGCAAATTATGAAGCTATAAGGCTAGAACTTGCGAGTGTGAATTGGGATGATGTTTTTGCAGGGAAATGTACTGTGGACATGTGGTCGATGTTTAGGGATCTCTTGCTGGATGTTAGGGATAAATTTGTCCCGGTGAGGAAGATAAAGAATGGTAGGGTGAAGGAACCATGAGTGGCAAGTGAGATGGAAAATCTAGTCAGGTGGAAGAAGGCAGCATACATGAGGTTGCGGAAACAAGGATCAGATGGGTCTATTGAGGAATATAGGGTAGAAAGAAAGGAGCTTGAGAAGAGGATGAGGAGAGCAAGGAGGAGGCATGAGAAGGGTAAAGGAAAACCCCAAAGCATTCTTCAATTATGTGAAGAACAAAAGGATGACAGGAGTGAAGGTAGGATTGATTAGAGATAAAGGTGGGAAGATGTGCC
The DNA here is from genome assembly GCF_963921235.1 of Mobula hypostoma. Lineage (NCBI taxonomy): Eukaryota > Metazoa > Chordata > Chondrichthyes > Myliobatiformes > Myliobatidae > Mobula > Mobula hypostoma. Next base: position 2,163,599 of record NC_086107.1, read on the forward strand.
TGGAGGCTGTGGAAGTGAGTGAGGTCCTCAATGAATACTTCTCTTCAGTATTCACCAATGAGAGAGAACTTGATGACAGTGAGGACAATATGAGTGAGGTTGATGTTCTGGAGCATGTTGATATTAAGGGAGAGGAAGGTGTTGGAGTTGTTAAAATACATTAGGACGGAAAAGTCCTCGGGGCCTGACGGAATATTCCCCAGGCTGCTCCACAAGACGAGGGAAGAGATTGCTGAACCTCTGGCATCTTTATGTCCTCGTTGTCCACGGGAATGGTACCGGAGGATTGGAGGGAGGCGAATGTTGTCCCCTTGTTCAAAAAATGTAATAGGGATAGACCTGGTAATTATAGACCAGTGAGCCTTACGTCTGTGGTGGGAAAGCTGTTGGAAAAGATTCTTAGAGATAGGACTTATGGGCATTTAGAGAATCATGGTCTGATCAGCGACAGTCAGCATGGCTTTGTGAAGGGCAGATCGTGTCTAACAAGCTTGATAGTTTTTTGAGGAGGTGACCAGGCATATAGATGAGGGCAGTGCAGTGGATGTGATTTACATGGATTTTAGTAAGGCATTTGACAAGGTTCCACACGGTAGGCTTATTCAGAAAGTCAGAAGGCATGGGATCCAGGGAAGTTTGGCCAGGTGGATTCAGAATTGGCCTGCCTGCAGAAAGCAGAGGGTTGTGGTGGAGGGAGTACATTTGGATTGGAGGGTTGTGACTAGTGGTGTCCCACAAGGATCGGTTCTGGGACCTCTACTTTTCGTGATTTTTATTAACGACCTGGATGTGGGGGTAGAAAGGTGAGTTGGCAAGTTTGCAGATGACACTAAGGTTGGTGGTGTTGTGGATAGTGTGGAGGATTGTCGAAGATTTCAGGGAGACATTGATAAGATGCAGAAGTGGGCTGAGTTCAACCCGGGGAAGTGTGAGGTGGTACACTTTGGAAGGACAAACTCCAAGGCAAAGTACAAAGTAAATGGCAGGATATTTGGTAGTGTGGAGGAGCAGAGGGATCTGGGGGTACATGCCTTACAGGTAGATAGGGCAGTTAAGAAAGCTTGTGGGGTATTAGATTTCATAAGTCGAGGGATAGAGTTTAAGAGTCGTGAGGTAATGATGCAGCTCTATAAAACTCTGGTTAGGCCACACTTGGAGTACTGTGTCCAGTTCTGGTTGCCTCACTATAGGAAGGATATGGAAGCATTGGAAAGGGTACAGAGGAGATTTACCAGGATGCTGCCTGGTTTGGAGAGTATGAATTATGATCAGAGATTAAGGGAGCTAGGGCTTTACTCTTTGGAGAGAAGGAGGATGAGAGGAGACATGATAGAGGTGTACAAGATAATAAGAGGAATAGATAGAGTGAACAGCCAGCACCTCTTCCCCAGGGCACCACTGCTCAATACAAGGGGACATGGCTTTAAGGTAAGGGGTGGGAAGTTCAAGGGGGATATTAGAGGAAGGTTTTTTACTCAGAGAGTAGTTGGTGCGTGGAATGCACTGCCTGAGTCAGTGGTGGAGGAAGCTACACTCATGAAATTTAAGAGACGACAAGACAGGTATATGGAGGAACTTAAGGTGGTGGGGTTATATGGAAGGCAGGGTTTAAGGGTCGGCACAACATTGTGGGCCGAAGGACCTGTACTGTGCTGTACTATTTTATGTTCTATGTATTCTCATAAGGCATGCTCCCCAATCCAGGCAACGTTCTTGTAAATCTCCTCTGCACCCTTTCTCTGGTTTCCACATCCTTCCTGTAGTGAGGTGACCAGAACTGAGCACAGTACTCCAAGTGAGTCTGACCAGGGTCCTGTATAGCTGCAACATTACCTCTCGGCTCCTAAATTCAATTCCATGATTGATGAAGGCCAATACACCGTACGCCTTCTTAACCACAGAGTCAACCTGCGCAGCTGCTTTGATTGTCCTATGGACTCGGACCCCAAGATCCTCCACACTGCCACGAGTCTTACCATTAATGCTATATTCTGCCATCATATTTGACATACCAAAATGAACCACCTCACACTTATCTGGGTTGAACTCCATCTGCCACTTCTCAGCCCAGTTTCGCATCCTATCAATGTCCCGCTGTAACCTCTCTTCACTAGCCTTCCATGCTATCCACAACACCTCCAACCTTTGTGTCATCAGCAAACTTACTAACCCATCCCTCCACTTCCTCATCCAGGTCATTTATAAAAATCACAAAGAGTAAGGGTCCCAGAACAGATTCCTGAGACACTCCACTGGTGACTGACTTCCATGCAGAATATGACCCATCTACAACCACTCTTTGCCTTCTGTGGGCAAGCCAGTTCTGGATCCACAAAGCAATGTCCCCTTGGACCCAATGCCTCCTTACTTTCTCAATAAGCCTTGCATGGGGTACCTTATCAAATGCCTTGCTGAAATCCATATACACAACATCGACTGCTCTTCATTCATAAACGTGTTTAGTCATGTCCTCAAAAAATTCAATCAGTCTCGTAAGGCACGACCTGCCCTTGACAAAGCCATGCTGACTATTCCTAATCATATTATACCTCTCCAAACGTTCATAAATCCTGCCTCTCAGGATCTTCTCCATCAACTTACCAACCACTGAAGTAAGACTCACTGGTCTATAATTTCCTGGGCTATCTCTACTCCCTTTCTTGAATAAAGGAACAAGATCCGCAACCCTCCAATCCTCCGGAACCTCTCCTGTCCCCACTGATGATGCAAAGATCATCGTCAGAGGCTCAGCAATCTCCTCTCCCACCTCCCACAGTAGCCTGGGGTACATCTCATCCGGTCCTGGCAACTTATCCAATTTGATGCTTCCCAAAAGCTGCAGCACATCCTCTTTCTTAATATCTACATGCTCAAGCTTTTCAGTCTGCTGCAAGTCATCACTACAATCACCAAGATCCTTTTCCATAGTGAATACTGAAGTAAAGTATTCATTAAGTACCTCTGCTATTTCCTCCGGTTCCATACAGACTTTCCCACTGTCACACTTGATAGGTCCTATTCCTTCATGTCTTATCCACTTGCTCTTCACATACTTGTAGAATGCCTTGGGGTTTTCCTTAATCCTGCCCACCAAGGCCTTCTCATGGCCCCTTCTGGCTCTCCTAATTTCCTTCTTAAGCTCCTTCCTATTAGCCTTATAATCTTCTAGATCTGTAACATTACCTCACTCTCTGAACCTTTTGTAAGCTAGAGTTATTACAGCCTTTGTACACCATGGTTCCTGTACCCTACCATAACCTCCCTGTCTCGTTGGAACATACCTCTGCAGAGTTCCACACAAATATCCCCTGAACATTTGCCACATTTCTTTCATACTTTTCCCTGAGAACATCTGTTTCCAATTTAAGCTTCCAATTTCCTGCCTGATAGCCTCTGCTCTTGTAGGCTTATCTACATATTGTGTCAAGAAACCTTCCTGAATACACCTAACAAACTCCACCCCATCTAAAACCATTGCTCTAGGGAGATGCCAATTGATATTTGGGAAATTGAAGTCTCCCATCTCGACAACTCTGTTATTATTACACTTTTCCAGGATCTGTTTCCCTATCTGCTCCTAGATATCCCTGTTACTATTGGGCGACCTATAAAAAACACCCAATAAAGTTATTGACCCCTCCCTGTTCCTAACCTCCACCCAAAGAGACTCCACAGACAATCCCTCCATGACGTCCACCTTTTCTGCAGCCGTGACATTATCTCTGATCAACAGTGCCACACCCCCACCTCTTTTGCTTCCGTCCCTGTCCTTTCTGAAACATCTAAAACCCGGCACCTGAAGTAACCATTCCTGTCCCTGAGCTATCCAAGTCTCTGTAATGGCCACCACATCATATCTCCAAGTACTGATCCACGCTCTAAGCTCATCCGCTTTGTTCACAACATTCCTTGCGCTAAAATAGACGCATCTCAAACCTTCAGTCTGAGCGCGTCCCGTCTCTATCACCTGCCTATCCTCCCTCTCGCACTGTCTGCAAACTTTCTCTATTTGTGAGCCAACCTGTTCTTCCCCAGTCTCTTCAGTTCAGTTCCCACCCCCCAACAATTCTAGTTGAAACTCTCCCCAGTAGCCTTAGCAAACCTCCCCACCAGGATATTGGTTCCCCTGGGATTCAAGTGCAACCTGTCCTTTTTGTACAGGTCACACCTGCCCCAAAAGAGGTCCCAATAATCCAGAAATCTGAATCCCTGTCCCCGCTCCAATTCCTCAGCTACGCATTTATCCTCCACCTCATTCTATTCCTATTCTCACTATCGCGTGGCACAGGCAGTAATACCGAGATTACTACCTTTGCGGTCCTGCTTCTCGACTTCCTTCCTAACTCCCTGTACTCTTTTTTTTCAGGACCTCTTCCCTTTTCTTACCTATGTCATTGGTACCAATATGTACCACAACCTCTGGCTGTTCTCTCTCCCACTGCAGGACATCCTGGATGCGATCTGAAATATCCCGGACCCTGGCACCTGGGAGGCAAACTACTATCACTGCTGCTTTCCTCTTCCTTTCCCTACCCTTCTGAGCCACAGAGCCAGACTCTGTGCCAGAGGCACAGCCACTGTCGCTTCCCCCAGGTAGGCTGTCACCCCCGACAGTACTCAAGCAGGGGTACATATTGCCAAGGGGTACAGCCACAGGGTGCTCTCTAGTACCTGACTCTTCCCCTTCCCTCTCCTGACTGTGACCCACTTGTCTGTCTCCCATGGCCCCGGTGTGACCACCTGCCTATAACTCCTTTCTATCACCTCCTCGCTCTCCCTGACCAGGCGAAGGTCATCGAGCTGCATCTCCAGTTCCCTAACTCCATCCCTTAGGAGCTGCAGCTCGACGCACCTGATGCAGATAAGGTCATCTGGGAGGCTGGGAGACTCCAGGACCTCTCACATCCGACACCGAGCACAGAAAACTGGCCGCACACACATACTTCCTCCTTTCTGCAAATAACACCAGTAAACCTACCTCACCTCGGCCCGCTACCGCCTAAGCCCGTTGAGCAAAAACCCCATCACTCCGCTGCATGCTGGATATGGCAGTCTTTTTAAACCTTTCACGCTCTACTGGCTGACGTGACGCGCCTGCGCCTCTCTTTTACCCGGAGTGGTAAAAACTGCCTTGGCTCCGAAAATCAGCCATTCACTCGCAGCCTTCTTGCTCTCTATTTTAAATATACCCAGTGACTTGACCTCTGCAGCCATCCGTGGCAATGAATTCCACAGGTTCACTATCCTCTGGCAAAATAAGTTCCTCCTCATCTGTCCTAAATGGGCATCCCTCTATTTTGAAGCTGTGCGCTCTGGTCCTAGACTCATCGTCTCCACATCCACTCTATCTTGGCCTTGCAGTATCCGAAAGGTTCAATGATATCCCCCATCTTTCTTCTAAACTCAGCGAGTACAGGCCCAAAGCCATCAAACACATCTCATACATTAACCCTTCCATTCCCAAAACATTCTCATGAACCTCCTAGATCCTTTCCAATTCCAGATAAAGGGCTCAAAACTGTTCACAATATAAAAAGTTGCATGAAGCAAAAGTAATTGAGTGGAGCCAGCTTGGATTTATGAAAGCAAAATTATATTTGACTAGTCTGCTGAAGTTCTTTAAGGTTAGGAGTAAAATGCTTGTTCATAATTTGTTTTTCCAATTCTGTAACTTGTTAGGAGAAACGTCATCAGGATCGAGCATTGGCAATCTATAAACAAGTGCTCAGGAATGATCCCAAGAATCTGTATGCTGCCAATGGCATAGGTAGGTACTGTTCTTCCTGTGATCACTCAAGTAGAGTATGATGTTCACCTAAAGGGTTGTCTGTTGGTGGGTCCCCAAGGTGGCTGTAGAGGCCGATCTGGGATCCATATATTATAGTACAGAGTGGGCAAGAGTAAGTGGTGACTGTGAGTTAGTGGTACTATTCATTATTTCAAGAATCAGGCAGTGTCTCTCCTCATTCTAGATCCTTTAAGGTTGAAATTCAAGTCTTTTTGTGACTGAATGAGAGAGAGTAGCAGAGGAAATAGGAAGAGGAGTCTGGCAATTTCTAGCATTTTTAATGTTTCATTAATATAACTGATACTGATTGCAGTCAGGGGCACTGCAATTAGTGCGATGATATGTTCCAGACTCCAGAGTTCAATTATGGCACTGTCCATAAGGAGTTTGTACATTCTTCCCGCGAGCTGCAATGGTTCCCTCTGGGTGCTCCGTTTTCCTCCCACAGTTCATAATTAATTGGTCGTTGTAAATTGTCCTGTGATTAGGCTGGGGTTAAATAGGTAGTTTTCTGGGCGGGAACAGCCTATCCTGCGCTGTATCTCTAAATTTTAAAAAAGTGTGGTATTTTGTGTTGAGGTTGAATACAGGAGTGAATTATAAATGAACTTGAATGCTGTAAAGTTTGGGAAATTGTCATCAAATAGAAATTAGTGTTCTCTTTGCAGAAAAAATTGAGTTAGTTGATATTATTTTCGATAAAAGGTATCTGATGGATAATGAATGTATTTTATTGAGCATTAATCCTCAATCATTTTTGCTACTGGACTCATCACAGAAGCCTGCTTCCAGCCAATGCAATTCATATTAGCAGGAAATGGCTGAGAGCTCTGCATTCGTCAAAGATTCTGGGACCAGGCAGCACTTGTTCTTTGCACAGTAATGTAGGAGCATCTCTAGACAGTGCATGGACAACACAACAGAACAGCCCTACGTCGTGGTACAGTTTGATACCTATGACATAGGGAGGAGCTCCTGAAGAGGGAATATAGGGAGTTGAGCAGAAAGCTGAAAAGCAGGACCTCCGGGGTAGTAATCTCTGGATTGCTGCTTCTGCCATGTGCCAGTGAGAGCAAGAATAGAATGATTTGGCAGATGAATGTACAATTGAGGAACTAGTGCAGGGTGTAGGAGTTCAGATTTCTGGATCATTGGGATCTCTACTGGGGAAGGTATGAGTTGTACAAAAAAGGCAACTTACACCTGAACCTGAGGGGGACTAATATCCTTGCAAACGAGAAAATCTGCAGATACTGGAAATTAAAGTAATACACACAAAAGAAATTTAGGAGTCCTGATGAAAGGTCTCAGCCCGAAAAATTGGCTGTTTACTTTTTTCCATAGATGCTGCCTGGCCTGCTGAGTTCCTCCAGCATTTTGTGTGTATTACTTCAATATCCTTACGGGCAGGTTTGCTAGTACTGTTGGGGAGAGTTTAAACTAATTTGACAAGGGGATGCGGCAGCGGTATTGAAGACAATATATTGTGTAGTGGGTCTGTGAGGAAGACAGGCAGATGAGAGGGCAAAATTGCAGTCAGTGGGATGAGTTAGAATGTAACGGTGTCAAAATCAAAAAGGGTAATGAATATAGGACTGAAGGTTGCATATTTGAATGCACACGGTAAATGGAATAATGTAGATGATCTTGTAATGAGCACCACTTAATTGGTAGGTATGATGTGGGCATCACTGAGTCATGGCTGAAAGGAGATTATAGTTGGGAGCTTAACATCCAAGGATACCCATTATATCGAAAGGACAGGCAGGTAGGCTGAGGGGGGTGGGTGCCCCTGTTTGTAAAAAATGAAATTAATTCCTTGCAAAAAGTGACATGGGATTTGAAGGGTAAAAAGTCTCAGATAGGTGTTATATACAGCCCTCAAACAGTAGCCAGAATGTGGGCTACAAGTTACAACAGAGGATAGAAAAGGTACGTAAAAAGGGCAATGTTACCATAGTGATGTGATATTTCAGTATGCAGGGAGATTGGAGAAAAACAGGTTGGTGCTGGATTCCAAGAGGGGGAGTTTTCAGAATGTCTGCAAAATGGCTTTTTAGAGCAGCTTGTGGTTGAGTCCACTAGGGAAATGGCAATTCTGCACTGGGGGTAATGTAATGACCCAGATTTGACTGGGAGGCTTAAGATCAAGGAACCCTTAGAGACAGTGATCATAATATGATAGAATTCATCCTACAGTTTGAGAGGGAGAAGCAGATGTCAGATGTATCAATATTATAGTAGATTAAAGGGAATTACAGAGGCAAGAGAGGAGCTGGCCAAAGTTGATTGGAAGGGGACACTAGCAGGGATGATGGCAGAGCAGCAATGGCTGGAGTTTCTGGGAGCAGTTTGGAAGGTTCAGGATAAATACATCCCAAAGAAGTATTCTAAAAGCAAGATGACGCAATTGTGACTGAGAAGGAAAGTTGACAGTATAAAAGGAAAAGTGAGGGCATATAAAACAACAAAAATTATTGGGAACTTAGAGGATTGGGTATACTTTTAAAAAACCACAGAAGGGAACTAAAAAAGCCATAAGGAGAGAAAAGATGAAATATGAAGGTGGGCTAGTCAGTAGTATAAGAGAGGATACCAAAAGGTTTTTCAAGTATATACAGAGTAAAAGAGAGGCGAGAGTGGATATTGGACTGCTGGAAAATGACACGGCACAGGTAGTAACGGGGGATAAAGAAATGCTGGATGAACTTAATAGGTATTTTGCATCAGTCTTCACTGTGGAAGACTAGTAGTATGCCAGAAATTCAAGAATGCCAGGGGCAGAATTAAGTATAATTTCTATTACTAAAGAGAAGGTACTTGGGAAGTTGAAAGGTCTGAAGGTAGATATGTCACATGGACCAAATGGACTACACATCAGGGTCCTGAAAGGGGTATCTGAAGAGATTATGGAGGCACTAGTAATGACCTTTCAAGAATTACTAGATTCTGGAATGATTCCGGAGGACTGGAAAATTTTTAAATGTCACTCCAACGCTTGCCATACATTAATCCTTTCATTCCCAGAATCATTCTCGTGAAGCTCCTCTTGCCCTCTGCAATGCCAGCGCTCCCAGGTCTTTCCATGTTTGCAATTGTTTTAAAATGCTTTATAATGTCCATGATTCTGTAGGAACGTCTCTTTACCATGATCGGTAGCAAAATGATTTACAAATGGCCTTGCCTTTTTCTCAACAGGTGCAGTATTGGCCCACAAGGGCTATGTGCGTGAGGCTCGAGATGTATTTGCACAGGTGAGAGAGGCAACAGCAGAAATCAGTGATGTTTGGCTAAACCTGGCACACATCTACGTGGAACAGAAACAGTATATTAGTGCTGTGCAGATGGTATGTATCAAACATGCCCATTACTTTAACTTCCAATTACATTTGTTGAATTTGGATGATAATTTCTGCTAATTTAAAGATCTAAATGCTAGGGTGTTTAGAGCACTGCTATAGTAACAGGCAAAGCAGTGGAAATACTCAAGAGATCAGGCAACATCTGTGGACTTAAGAGCAGTTAACTGATCATGAACCTGGGATATTGCAAAGGTCTGGGGTACAGAGGAATCTGGATGTACTGATGCACGATTTACAAAAGGGTATTATGCAGGTAATGAGCAAGGCTAAGAAAATGTTGTTTGTTTTATGCAATCGAATACAACAGTGGTGATGTAGTGAGGGTATTGCTGAGACCGCATCTGAGAGTTGATCATTGAAGGATAATGGCAGTTCCTGAACTTGGTGGTGTGGGACCTAAGGTTCCTGTATTCCTTCCCAAAAGTAGCAGTGAGAAGAGAGGGTTCCTTTGAGGTACGTGTTTACAATGGAGGCACACTGTAATTGATAAGACATCCCTAAAGGTTCAAACACTTTTGATGGGGAAACTATAGTTAATACAAATATTCTAAAATCTACTGATGACGGAGAACAAGGCTTTCCCCAGCTATTGATAGAGCTAACTAATAGTATCAGTCAGGTCTGAGTCTTCCTCGAAAATTGTTTCCAATGGTATAAAATACTTCAATCCATTACTCCAAACCCTAGATTGATGCAGGACAATTAACACAGCCCCATTGTCTTAACATTTGGTTGATGCATATGCAAAAGTCTCACGATCACCACTTTGCAAACCTTATCTCTTGGTCTGTGCATCAGAGTGTTGTTTATTTGCAAAGTTATGCTCTTAACTTCAATTAACTGCTTCCAATTTACTCTTTGCAGTAACAGCTGAAAACTGGTCCTTGCTTGAGTATGGCCTGGAAGCTGGGGGTCCTTGATGATGGATGCTGCTTTCCTGTGGCAGCACTCCTTGTAGAGCTTTGCCAGTGATAGCATATTTCATATAATTTTGGGGTCCTTATTTAAGGAAAGATGATTATCAGTAGTAAGTGGTTAAATGACAGACCGGATGCGAAAGGAGAAGAGTTGACAATGGGGCTAGCAACCCCAGCCCATAAAAACCCAGAACTACAGAAATGCCAACAGACGCTCCAAAGACCTCATCCCTGGGAGAAGAATGATCTTCACCTAGAAGACATATGAAGTTGTGTTGTGAAAGCAGAAGCCACAGGTCTGATCAACTTTCTGTCAGCCCTACACAAAGGGCTCTGATGACAAGCTGCTGTTGGAGGGCATGTTTCGGTAGGGGTGATGGGCTTAAGAAGAAGAAGTAGTTAAAGGGAACTTTTCTAGACTAACTGGAATGAGAAGGTTGTCTTATGAAGGATTGCTTGACAGGTTAGTTTTGTATTTGGTGAAGTTTAGAAGAGCAAGAGGTAACTCAGTTTAAAGATAACCAGATTCTGGTGTGTTGACAGCGTGGAGATAATATTTCCTCTTCTTGGACAATCTAGAACTAATTTTCACTGTTTAAGTGTTAGTACACTTAAGATGGGATTGAGACGTTCTCTGAGATTCATGAGTTTGAAACCCTTCTTCTCTCGAGGCAATGGAAACAAAGTCTTTTTCCTATTGGAGTCATCACAGAAGCCAGTTTACAGTCAATGCCATTCCTATTATCTCAGAGATTCAAATCAATCATCATATTAAATATAAGAGAAGGCCCAGTGGCCTACTCCTGGTCCTAATTTGTATGTTCTTACTTGTGGTCTCACTGAGGACTTGTTATGGAAATTATTTGAGGATCAGCCATGGATGTGATCCGCTGTCAGAATCCACCGCCAGCACTTGCAAGGTGACACATTTAGATGATTCGGATGTGGAATGGGCTAGACAGCCTAATTCTGCTCGTTTGTCTATGTTAATGTACTGGGCCAAATTCACTACCTTTTGTAGGATTTCCCACTCAAAGGCATTGGTGTTCCCATACCAGGCCATATACTTTCCACTATGCATCTATAGAAAGAAGTTTGCCAAGGTTTTTGATGACACGCCAAATCTCTGCAGACTCCTAAGGAAGTAGAGCGGCTGTTGTGCTTTCTTCGCAATTATATTTATATGATGGGTCCAGGACAGGTCTTGTGAGGTAGTGACAGCCAGGAATTTTATGTCACTGACCCCCACCACCACCTCTGATCCTCCAACGATTACCGGCTCATGGACCTCTGGTTTCCCTCTCTTGAAATCTACAATCAGTTTATTGGTCTCATTGACATTGAGTGAAAGGTTGTTGTTATTACACCACTCAATCAAGTATTCAGTCTCCCTCCTGTTAGCTGATTCATCAGCACCTTTGATACAACCCACAGCAGTGGTGTCATCAGCAAACTTGTATATGGTGTAGGAGCTGTACTTAGGTGTAAAGTAAGTAGAGCTGGGAGCTAAGTACACTTCCCTACAGTGCTCCTGTGCGGATCCGAACTGACTGGGGACTACAAGTGAGGGACTCCAGGATCCAATTGCACAACCGGATATTGAGGCCTAAGTTTTTGAGTTTACTGATTAGTTTTGAGGGGATGATGGTGTTAAATGCTGAGCTGCAATCAATAAAGAGCATCATGATGGGGGCATCTTTGCTGTCCAGATGTTCCAGGGTTATGTGAAGGTGAATTATAGTGGATCCAAGTCACCACTCAGACAGGAGCGGATGTGCTTGAACACCAGCCTCTCAAAACACTTCATCACTGGATGTAAGTGCCACTGGCTGACAGTCATTTAGACAAGTTACTACCAGTACAACTGAAGCCTGCTTGAAGCACTTGGGTACCACACACTGCCGGAGCGAAAGGTTGAAAATGTCCGTGGATACACCAGACAGTTGATCGGCACAGGTCTTCAGAACTCGGCCAGATATTCCGTCTGGACTGGATGCTTTCCTTGCATTCACTCTCTTGAATGCAGCCTGCACGTCATCTTCAAATACTGAGACCAAAGGACCATCGGGAAACATGGGGGTGTGCGATGGTTCCTCCCTGTACTGGTGGTCAGAGCGAGCTTAGAAGGCATTGAGCTCATCTGGAAGCAAGCTGTGCTGCCCTCTATGTCGCGTGATTTAACTTTGTAGGTGGTTAAGGCACTCAAACCCTGCCACAGCTGTCGAGTGTCCCTCGTTGATTCCAGTCTTCTGCAGAATCTGCACTTCGCCTGTGAGATGGCTTTCTGGAGATCATATCTGCAACTCCAGACTTGAATGCCTCTGATCTGGCTCTCAGCAGATTCTGGATTTCGTTGTTCATCCAGGGCTTCTGATTGGGGAAAGACCTGAATGATTTTGTGGGGACACACTCATCCTTGGCAGTTTTAATAAGGTCTATAATGACCCTGGTGTAGTCATCAGGTGAGCTCTTGAACACGGCCCAGTCCATTGACTCAAGGCAATCCTGTAACCGTTCCTCTGCCTCCCACCTTGATCTCTGGAGCCTTGCTCTTTAGGCTCTGTCTGCACGCAGGTAGTGGGAGTACAGCCAAAAGATCCAAACTGCCAAAATGTGGTCTTGGAAAGGAACGATGGGCATTCTTCAAACAGGCCTGTTCAAAGTTGCCAGCTGTAATTTGAAATGCGCCGGGATGGGCTTTTTCTTGTTTACAGACACCATCAGTTTTGCAAGTGCTTGCTTATAATCTGCCACCAGTGGTATGTAAACTGTGGTCAGGATCACAGATGAAAAGTCCCAAGGCAAATAGAATGGTCTATATTTAATTGTTGTTCGATGTCAGGGGAACAGGAAGTCGACATAACCCCAAGATCTGTGTACCAATGAGAAGTGACTAAACAGCACATGCCACCATCTTTTTTCTTACCAGAGTTGACAATTCGGTCTATTCTGAAATCATAAAGGCTTCCGGTCATATCATTGAATCCGGTGTATCCACAGTTAACTATGTTTCAGTGCAACAAACAACTGAGATCTCCCTCTCTGCCTCGGCCTTGCCCTGAGATCATCTATCTTATTTTCCAGTGACTGCACATTCGCCAACAAGATGCTAGACAAAAGAGGCATCATCCCCCTGCACTTCAGCCTGGTTTAAATTCTGTCTCTCCTGCCGCAATTTCAGCCATGGCATTGACCTTTAAAGGCGCCACGCTTAACTGACTTTTGCTCCACGTTTGACCATCGATCATGAGATCTGAAGATCACTGATATGATTTTATAATCCATTATTGAGAGGAAATTTACATGCTGCTGATTGCATAAAAGTAGTTCAAGCGGAGTGTATTTAAGAGGAAAACTGATACAGTTTTCTGCAGCCCATAGAGAGTTGCTGATGTACACCAGCACCCTCTTGATTGATACACCACCCCTCTGGCTAAAGAAGTTCCTCCTCATCTCTATTCTAAAGGGACATCCTTCTATTCTGAGGCTGTGCCCTCAGGTCCTAAACTCTCCCACTATTGGAAACATCTTCTCCACGTCCACTCTACCTAGGCCTTTCAGTATTTGCTAGGTTTCACTGAGATTCTCCCACCCACCCCATTCTTCTAAGCTCCAGGGAGTACAGGCCCAGAGCCATCAAATGCTCTTCATACCTGGGATAACCTTTCATTCCTGGGATAACTCTTGTGAACCTCCTCTGGACCCTCTCCAAAGCCAGCATATCCTTTCTTAGATAAGGCCAGTGAAGGTGAGTCACTGGAAAGGAAAGTGACTGTGGGTCAATGGGCAGAATCCCAAAGAGGATGAGCTTTTCAAAATAGCCAGCACAAAAAAACAACAAGAACTTGTTATTTTCAATGCCTTTAGCTGCCTTAGGACAATGGTCCCCAACCACTGGGCTGCAAAGCATGTGCCACCGGGCCGCGAGGAAACGATGTGATTTGGTGAAATGAAATGATATGAATCAGCTGCACCTTTCCTCATTCCCTGTCACGCCCACTGTTGAACTTGAACGCGTGCAAGGTCATCAGTCGGTCATTAACCTACAACTACTCGATGAGTAAAAAACAAACGTCGCTTGAGAGTTTCTTTGAAAGAGATGGTAGGGGACATAAAAGGCCGAACGATGATGGTAATGCAGAGACAGAAAGACAGCTGAGGCCAAGACTGCAAAAAAAAAAGAAAGCTTCCTTCAATAGAAAATACGACGAGTCATACATAAAATATGAGTTTATTGTGAGCGGTGACTCGCATGCTCCAAGCCCCCCTGTGTGTGATATGTGGAGACAAGCTGTCTAATGAGGCAATGAAACCTTCAAAACTGCTTTGGCGCCTTGAGTCCAAGCACCCTGCACTTAAAAACAAACCTGCACCGCACCTTGTCCCCATTCCAACCTCACTCCTTCGGAACGCTCTGCTCTCCACTCCCTCCGCACTAATCCTAACCTTATTATTAAACCCGCTGATAAAGGGGGTGCTGTTGTAGTCTGGCGTACTGACCTCTACCTTGCCGAGGCACAGCGACAACTCGCGGATACCACCTCTTATTTACCCCTCGATCGTGACCCCACTAAGGAGCACCAGGCCATTGTCTCCCACACTATCAACGACTTTATCCGCTCAGGGGATCTCCCATCCACTGCTACCAACCTTATAGTTCCCACACCCCGCACTTCCCGTTTCTACCTCCTACCCAAGATCCACAAACCTGCCTGTCCTGGCCGACCTATTGTCTCAGCTTGCTCCTGCCCCACCGAACTCGTTTCTGCATACCTCGACACAGTTTTATCACCCCTTGTTCAATCCCTTCCGACCTATGTTCATGACACTTCTCACGCTCTTAAACTTTTCGATGATTTTAAGTTCCCTGGCCCCCACCGCTTTATTTTCACCATGGATGTCCAGTCCTTATATACTTCCATCCCCCATCAGGAAGGTCTCAAAGCTCTACGCTTCTTTTTGGATTCCAGACCTAATCAGTTCCCCTCTACCACCACTCTGCTCCGTCTAGCAGAATTAGTCCTTACTCTTAATAATTTCTCCTTTTGCTCCTCCCATTTCCTCCAAACTAAAGGTGTAGCTATGGGTACCCGTATGGGTCCTAGCTATGCCTGCCTTTTTGTTGGCTTTGTGGAACAATCTATGTTCCGTGCCTATTCTGGTATCTGTCCCCCACTTTTCCTTCGCTATATCGACGACTGCATTGGCGCTGCTTCCTGCACGCATGCAGAACTCATTGACTTTATTAACTTTGCCTCCAACTTTCACCCTGCCCTCAAGTTTACCTGGTCTATTTCCGACACCTCCCTCCCCTTTCTAGATCTTTCTGTCTCTGTCTCTGTCTCTGGAGACAGCTTATCCACTGATATCTACTATAAGCCTACTGACTCTCACAGCTATCTGGACTATTCCTCTTCTCACCCTGTCTCTTGCAAAAACGCCATCCCCTTCTCGCAATTCCTCCGTCTCCGCCGCATCTGCTCTCAGGATGAGGCTTTTCATTCTAGGACGAGGGAGATGTCTTCATTTTTTAAAGAAAGGGGCTTCCCTTCCTGCACTATCAACTCTGCTCTTAAACGCATCTCCTCCATTTCACGTACATCTGCTCTCACTCCATCCTCCCACCACCCCACTAGGAATAGGGTTCCCCTGGTCCTCACCTACCACCCCACCAGCCTCCGGGTCCAACATATTATTCTCCGTAACTTCCGCCACCTCCAACGGGATCCCACCACTAAGCACATCTTTCCCTCCCCCCCTCTCTCTGCATTCCGCAGGGATCTCTCCCTACACAACTCCCTTGTCCATTCGTCCCCCCCATCCCTCCCCACTGATCTCCCTCCTGGCACTTATCCGTGTAAGCGGAACAAGTGCTACACATGCCCTTACACTTCCTCCCTTACCACCATTCAGGGCCCCAAACAGTCCTTCCAGGTGAGGCATCACTTCACCTGTGAGTCGACTGGGGTGATATACTGCGTCCGGTGCTCCCGATGTGGCTTTTTATATATTGGTGAGACCCGACGCAGACTGGGAGACCGCTTTGCTGAACATCTACGCTCTGTCCGCCAGAGAAAGCAGGATCTCCCAGTGGCCACACATTTTAATTCCACATCCCATTCCCATTCTGACATGTCTATCCACGGCCTCCTCTACTGTAAAGATGAAGCCACACTCAGGTTGGAGGAACAACACCTTATATTCCGTCTGGGTAGCCTCCAACCTGATGGCATGAACATTGACTTCTCTAACTTCCGCTAGGCCCCACCTCCCCCTCGTACCCCAGCTGTTACTCATTTTTATGCACACATTCTTTCTCTCACTCTCCTTTTTCTCCCTCTGTCCCTCTGAATATACCTCTTGCCCATCCTCTGGGTCACCCCCCCCCCCGTCTTTCTCCCTAGGCCTCCTGTCCCATGATCCTCTCGTATCCCCTTTTGCCTATCACCTGTCCAGCTCTCGGCTCTATCCCTCCCCCTCCTGTCTTCTCCTATCATTTTGCATCTCCCCCTCCCCCTCCAGCTTTCAAATCCCTTACTCACTCTTCCTTCAGTTAGTCCTGACGAAGGGTCTCGGCCTGAAACGTCGACTGCGCCTCTTCCTATAGATGCTGCTTGGCCTGCTGCGTTCACCAGCAACTTTGATGTATGTTGCTTAAAAACAAACCTGTTGAGTTTCTTGAGCAGAAAAAACGTGAGCAGGCGGGACAGAAGCAAGTGCTGAGAGCCACCGCCTCCAGAAATGCTGCCGCTCTGAGAGCGTCGTACTTAGTGGCTAGCTGTGTTGCTAAGGCTAAGAAGCCTTTCACTGTTAGTGAAGAATTGATTCTGCCTGCTGCCAAGGACATGTGCCATGAATTGTTGGGAGTAGCTGCAGCTAACAAGATGGCACTGGTTTCTCTTTCAGCTACCACAGTTTCAAGGAGAATCTGTCAAGGGGCAGATCCCTGGCCAGGGTTTTGAGTTAAGAGAGCAGCTACAGAGATTTCTTTCAGGAAAAAAGTCACCACTGGCAGCACACTTCAGTGACGAGGAGTGGATAGCAAAACTCGCTTATCTGTGTGACATCTTCAACCTGCTCATTGAACTCAATTTGTCACTTCAGGGGAGAATGACAACTGTCTTCAAGTTGGCAAGTGAAGTGTCTGCTTTCAAAGCCAAACTGGAACTGTGGGGATGGCAAGTGGACAGGGGCATATTTGACATGTTCCCAACGTTAGCTGGGATTTGGGGAGAGACTGAGGCTGCACTGTCCTTCTCACAGCTGGTGCGCAATCACCTGTCTTTGCTGTCGACAGAATTCGAGTGTTACTTCCCAACCGCAAATGACCCAAGACATGTAAAGGAATGGGTCCGTGACCCATTTGTGAATGTCCCCGGTGAATCATCCATGTCAGCACGGGAAGATCAACTCCTCGAGCTTGCAAATGACGGTGGGCCGGAAAGTATGTTTGACATAACATCTCCGCTGGCATTCTGGATCAAAGTCAAAGCTGAATATCCTGAGACAGCCACGAAAGCACTGAAGACGTTGCTTCCATTTCCAACATCATATCTCTGTGAAGCGGGGTTTTCTGCAATGAATGCAATGAAAACTGAATTGTGGAATAGACTGGACATAAGGAACCCCCTTCGAGTATCGCTGTCTCCCATCACCCCTCGATGGGACCGTCTTGTTGCAGGGAAACAAGCCCAGGGCTCCCACTAATTCAGCGATATTAGTGTGTTGCAATGATTTTATATGTTCATTCGGGGAAAATTTGCGCTGTGTGTTTAATATCCAAACGTCACTTAAAATGTTATGATGTTATTGACTTATAATTGACTTATCACTATATTCATGCGAGGAAGATATGCGCTGTGTGCGTTAGATAAACCCTTTTAGAAACAAAATTGAGTGTGTTAGCCACTTATAAGTGATTTATGGTTGACTTATCACCTATATTTTGGTCGTGATTAACGCCCCCCCTGGTTGGCTGGTCCGCAAGAATATTGGAATATTGTCAATATTAAACAGGTCCGCGGTACAAACAAGGTTGGGGACCCCTGCCTTAGGACATCCCAAAGCCCTTTATCTTTCCATTGTCATGCAGGTTAGGAGCCCAGGTCCCAGATGAGAGTGGTAGAGGAATTGTGATGTGTAATATGCTCTTTTGTTTTGGCTAGTATGAAAACTGCTTGAAGAAGTTTTACAAACACCAGAGTACAGAAGTACTGCTCTTCTTAGCAAGGGCTTACTTCAAGTGTGGCAAACTTCAAGACTGCAAACAGACTTTGCTGAAGGTAAGTCTTATTTTCCTAACACACACCATAAATAGAACTATAGTCACGTGGCTATGGTCATCTACTGTTTGATAAATTTTCAAAAAAAATTCAACATCTGGGTGCGTATGTAGGGTATGAAATTGCTCAAAAAGTGCATTTGTTCCACACGTAACACATGCCACCTTGTCATGTTACCTTGTTTCTATAGAGTCATAGAAGAGTACAGCATAGAAACAGGCCCTTTGGCCCATTCAGTCCGTGCCAAACCATTTAAACTCCCATTGACCTGCACTGGAGCCACAGCCCTCTATACCCCTACTGTCCATGTAACTATCCAAACTTCTCTTGTATGTCGGGATCATCTACTGTACCCAGTGCTCTCGGTGCGACCTCCTGTATATCAGTGAGACCCGGTGCAGATTGGGAGACGGCTTCGCCGAGCACCTACGCTCAGTCCACCAGAAAAAGTGGGATCTCCCAGTGACCACCCATTTTACTTCCACTTCCCATTCCCTTTCCGACATGTCAGTCCATGGCCTCCTCTATTGTTGTGATGAGGCCACACTCACGTTAGAGGAGCAACACCTTGTATTCCATCAGGGTAGCTTCCAATCTGATGGCATGAACATCGATTTCTTGAGCTTTTGGTAATGCCTCTCCCCTTCACCATTCCCCATTCCCATCTCCCCCCTTACCTTATCTCCTTTCCTGCCTATCACCTCCCTCCAGTGCTCCTTCCTATTTTCTTTCTTCCATGGCCTTCTGTCCTCTCCTGTCACACTCCCCCTTCTCCAGCCCTGCATCTCTTTCACCAATCAGCTTCACAGCTCTTTACTTCCTCCCCTCCCCCCACTTTCTTGGTCTGACTCCTCACTTATTTTCCAGTCCTGATAAAGGGTCTTGGCCGCAAATGTTGACTGTACTCTTCTCCATAGATACTGCCTGGCCTGCTGAGTTGTGTGTGCTGCTGCTCTCAATCTTCTACGTTCCAAGGAATAAGGTCCTAACTTGTTCAATCTTTTCTTATAAGTTAGGTCCTCTAGACCCAGCAACATACTCTGTACTCTTTCAATCTTATTTATATCTTCCCTGTAGGTTTGTGACCAAAACTGCACACAATAATCCAAATTAGGCCTCACCAGTGTCTTATACAACAAATATAAGGCAAGCGTAGTTTATCTTCAGTTTCTTCCTCAATAAGTGCTCACATTTCTGTACAATATAGAATCATAGAACCATAGAAACTAAAGCACAGAAACAGGCCGTTTGGCCCTTCTTGGCTGTGCCGAACCATTTTCTGCCTAGTCCCACTGACCTGCACACGGACCATATCCCTCCATACACCTCCCATCCATGTATCTGTCCAATTTATTCTTAAATGTTAAAAAAGAACCCGCATTTACCACCTCGTCTGGCAGCTCATTCCATACTCCCACCACTCTCTATGTGAAGAAGCCCCCCCTAATGTTCCCTTTAAACTTTTCCCCCCTCACCCTTAACCCATGTCCTCTGGTTTTTTTCTCCCCTTGCCTTAGTGGAAAAAGCCTGCTTGCATTCACTTTATCAATACCCATCATAATTTTATATACCTCTATCAAATCTCCCCTCATTCTTCTACACTCCAGGGAATTAAGTCCTAACCTATTCAACCTTTCTCTGTAACTGAGTTTCTCAAGTCCCGGCAACATCCTTGTAAACCTTCTCTGCACTCTTTCAACCTTATTTATATCCTTCCTGTAATTTGGTGACCAAAACTGAACACAATACTCCAGATTCGGCCTCACCAATGCCTTATACAACCTCATCATAACATTCCAGCTCTTATACTCAATACTTTGATTAATAAAGGCCAATGTACCAAAAACTCTCTTTATGACCCTATCTACCTGTGACGCCACTTTTAGGGAATTTTGTATCTGTATTCCCAGATCCCTCTGTTCCACTGCACTCCTCAGTGCCTTACCATTAACCCTGTATGTTCTACCTTGGTTTGTCCTTCCTACATGCAATACCTCACACTTGTCTGTATTAAGCTCCATCTGCCATTTTTCAGCCCATTTTTCCAGCTGGTCCAAGTCCCTCTGCAGGCTCTGAAAACCTTCCTCACTGTCTACTACACCTCCAATCTTTGTATCATCAGCAAATTTGCTGATCCAATTTACCACATTATCATCCAGATCATTGATATAGATGACAAATAACAATGGACCTAGCACTGATCCCTGTGGCACACCACTAGTCACAGGCCTCCACTCGGAGAAGCAATTCTCTACTACCACTCTTTGACTCCTTCCATTGATCCAATGTCTAATCCAATTTACCACCTCTCCATGTATACCTCGCGACTGAATTTTCCTAACTAACCTCCCATGCGGGACCTTGTCAAAGGCCTTACTGAAGTCCATGTAGACAATATCCACTGCCTTCCCTTCATCCACTTTCCTGGTAACCTCCTCGAAAAACTCCACTAGATTGGTCAAACATGATCTACTACGCACAAAGCCATGTTGACTCTCCCTAATAAGTCCCTGTCTATCCAAATGCTTGTAGATCCTGTCTCACAGTACTCCCTCCAATAACTTACCTACTACCGACATTAAACTTACTGGCCTATAATTTCCCGGATTACTTTTCGATCCTTTTTTAAACAACGGAACAACATGAGCCACTCTCCAATCCTCCGGCACCTCACCTGTAGACAGCAACATTTTAAATATTTCAGCCAGGGCCCCTGCAATTTCAACACTAGTCTCCTTCAAGGTCCGAGGGAACACCCTGTCAGGTCCCAGGGATTTATCCACTTTAATTTTCCTCAAGACAGCAAGGACCTCCTCCTTTTCAATCTGTACAGTTTCCATGATCTCACTACTTGTTTCCCTTAATTCCATAGACTTCATGCCAGTTTCCTTAGTAAATACAGACGCAAAAAACCTATTTAAGATCTCCCCCATTTCCTTTGATTCCGCACATAGCCGACCACTCTGATCTTCAAGAGGACCAATTTTATCCCTTACAATCCTTTTGCTCTTAATATACCTGTAAAAGCTCTTTGGATTATCCTTCACTTTGACTGCCAAGGCAACCTCATGTCTTCTTTTAGCCCTCCTGATTTCTTTCTTAAGTATTTTCTTGCACTTGTTATACTCCTCAAGCACCTTATTTACTCCCTGCTTCCTATACATGTCATGCAACTCCCTCTTCTTCTTTATCAGAGTTGCAATATCCCTTGAGAACCAAGGTTCCTTATTCCTATTCACCTTGCCTTTAATCCTGACAGGAACATACAAATTCTGCACTCTCAAAATTTCTCCTTTGAAGGCTTCCCACCTACCGATCACATCCTTGCCAGAGAACAACCTGTCCCAATCCACGCTTTTTAGATCCTTTCTCATTTCTTCAAATTTGGCCTTCTCCAGTTAAGAACCTCAACCCTAGGACCAGATCTATCCTTGTCCATGATCAAGTTGAAACTTGATATAGATCCTTGTTTTTTATTGTAAATAATAATATACCAATTCTGTGTAATGAAATATATAAATAAGCAATAAATATCAAGAACCTGAGATGAAGAGTCCTTGAAAGTGAGTCCATAAGTTGTGGGAACAGTTCAGTGATGGGGTGAGTGAAGTTATCTCACTTGGTCTGTCCCTTGACTAGTTTCGGTCCTAATGCTATTCTCTTTAACTTCTCGGGTTTATAGAACATAGAACATAGAATAGTACAGCACAGTACAGGCCCTTCGGCCCACAATGTTGTGCCGACCCTCAAACCCTGCCTCCACCACTGACTCAGGCAGTGCATTCCACGCACCAACCACTCTCTGAGTAAAAAACCTTCCTCTAATATCCCCCTTGAACTTCCCACCCCTTACCTTAAAGCCATGTCCTCTTGTATTGAGCAGTGGTGCCCTGGGGAAGAGGCGCTGGCTATCCACTCTATCTATTCCTCTTATTATCTTGTACACCTCTATCATGTCTCCTCTCATCCTCCTTCTCTCCAAAGAGTAAAGCCCTAGCTCCCTTAATCTCTGATCATAATGCATGCTTTCTCAACCAGGCAGCATCCTGGTAAATCTTCTCTGTACCCTTTCCAATGCTTCCACATCCTTCCTATAGTGAGGTGACCAGAACTGGACACAATACTCCAAGTGTGGCCTAACCAGAGTTTTATAGAGCTGTGTCGTTACATCGCGACTCTTAAACTCTATCCCTCGACTTATGAAAGCTAACACCCCATAAGCTTTCTTAACTACCCTATCCACCTGTGAGGCAACTTTCAGGGATCTGTGGACATGTACCCCAGATCCCTCTGCTCCTCCACACTACCAAGTATCCTGCCATTTACTTTGTACTCTGCCTTGGAGTTTGTCCTTCCAAAGTGTACAACCTCACACTTCTCCGGGTTGAATTCCATCTGCACTTCTCAGCCCACTTCTGCATCCTATCAATGTCTCTCTGCAATCTTTGACAATCCTCTACACTATCTACAACACCACCAACCTTTGTGTCATCTGCAAACTTGCCAACCCACCCTTCTACCCCCACATCCAGGTCGTTAATAAAAACCACGAAGAGCAGAGGTCCCAGAACAGATCCTTGTGGGACACCACTAGTCACAATCCTCCAATCTGAATGTACTCCCTCCACCACCACCCTCTGCCTTCTGCAGGCAAGCCAATTCTGAATCCACCTGGCCAAACTTCCCTGGATCCCATGCCTTCTAACTTTCTGAATAAGCCTACTGTGTGGAACCTTGTCAAATGCCTTACTAAAATCCATATAGATCACATCCACTGCACTACCCTCATCTATATGCCTGGTCACCTCCTCAAAGAACTCTATCAGGCTTGTTAGACACGATCTGCCCTTCACAAAGCCATGCTGACTGTCCCTGGTCAGACCATGATTCTCTAAATGCCTATAGATCCTATCTCTAAGGATCTTTTCCAACAGTTTTCCCACCACAGACGTAAGGCTCACTGGTCTATAATTACCCGGACTATCCCTACTACTTTTTTTGAACAAGGGAACAACACTCGCCTCCCTCCAATCCTCCGGTACCATTCCCGTGGACAACGAGGACATAAAGATCAGAGGCTCAGCAATCTCTTCTCTCGCCTCGGGGAGCAGCCTGGGGAATATTCCGTCAGGCCCCGGGGACTTATCTGTCCTAATGTATTTTAACAACTCCAACACCTCCTCTCCCTTAATATCATGTTTAATTTGTCATAGGCAACCCTGATTATGTACTTTTTTGTACTTCCCTGTAGCTCACAACTTCTGTGGGTGCAAAGTAGTGTCGTTTAGAATCAGAGTTATACCGCACAGAAAAGGTCATCCCCACTTTTCCTTACCAACCAACAGAAAATACTAGAGGAACTCACCAGGTCAGGCAGCATGTATGGAGAAGAATAAGTCAGCATTTCAGCTGAGACCCTTCAT
The DNA here is from genome assembly GCF_963921235.1 of Mobula hypostoma. NCBI lineage: Eukaryota > Metazoa > Chordata > Chondrichthyes > Myliobatiformes > Myliobatidae > Mobula > Mobula hypostoma. Next base: position 2,187,371 of record NC_086107.1, read on the forward strand.
CCGTCCTCTTGAAGGGTCTCAGCCCAAAGCGTTGACTGTTTACTCTTTTCCATGATGCAACTTGGCCTGCTGAGTTCCTCCAGCATTTTATTTTGGTTCCTTTTTATGATACTGGTTTTGACAAATTATTTTCTCTCTCTCTCGGGTGTGCGAAAGTTTACTAAGGGAGAGCATTCTCACTGTGACGTATAAAAACAATTAGGAAATGAACAGATATTATACCTGGAATGTTTCTGATCTAACCACATACATACGGGCAACTGCATACCCTCAGGTAAAATGAAAATACTTGCATGTTTAGCAGTTTGTCTCCAGTGAAGGAAGTATGTAGTTTCTCCATGGAAGGAGAAAAGTTCAAAGTAAATTTATGATCAAAGTACATATGTCACCATATACTACCCAGAGATTCATTTCTTGCAAGTATTCACAGTAAATACAAAGAAACACTATAGAATCAATGAAAAATTATACACAAAAACGGGCAAGCAACCAATGTGCAAAGTGATAGCAAATTGTGAAAATATTAAAAAAGAAAAACAAAAAAGGTTGTTATAAGATAACTTATTATATGAAATAATAAGTAATAAATAATATTAAAAACATGAGTTGTAGGGTCTTTGAAAATGAGTCCATAGGTTGTGAAATCAGTTCACGAATGGTTTGTGTTCACAGGCCAGACATGCGTCCCCTAATGATACGGTGCTCATGTTTAACATGGCCCTAGTGTTACAAAGACTAGCTACATCAGTCTTGCGAGATGAGAAGAGCAACCTGAAGGCCGTGCTGAATGCAGTCAAAGAGCTGGAACTTGCCCATCGGTAAGATGTGAATTAAAAACATGGTCTCGGGGAAAAAGGGACCATAAGATGTCCTTGGTAGATAGGGTAAAAGAGATTCTATAAATATGTTAAAAGCAAAAAGGTGCCTGGTTCCCTTAAGGATCAGAGTGGTTTGTTGGTGGAGTCATGGGGGATATATGAGGTCTGAAATGAATACCTTTTGTTTGTATTTACCGTGGAGAAGCTCAGTGAAGCTAGGGCATTTAGCGTAAAGGGCAATGATATCCTGAAACAGATCAATATCACCAAAGAGGAGGTCTTGGTGGACAAGGGGCATAAAGATGGAGAAGAAAGATTAGCTTCATTTGTCACATGTACATCAAACCATACAGTGAAATATGTCATTGGCATCAAATCAAATCAGTGAGAGTTGTGATGGGCAGCCCGCAAGTGTTATGCATCTGGCACCAACGTAGCATGTCCACAACTCACTAACCCTAAATGTACTGTATATCTTTGGAATATGGGAAGAAATCAGAGTACCCAGAGGAAGCTCGTGTGGTCACAGGGAGAATGTACAAACTCCTTACAGACAGTGGTGGGAATTGGACCCCAATCTTACACAATTGTGCTAACTACTATGTTACCATACCACCATAAGTGTATCCTAGAATGTTTTGGATGCAAGGCAAAAGGTTGCCTGGGCGGGGCAGAGAGTTTTGTATGTTAGCCATTGGTGATGTAGCAGAAGGCTGAAGGGTGGCTAATGTTGTCACCTTATTTAAGGGCTGCAAGGACCTGCCAAGTAATAACTGCTCAATGAGCATAACCTAATTGGTGGGGAAGTTACTGAGGGGATTCTGAGACAAGATTTATCTGTATTTGGAAAGGTAGACTAACTAAGGATATTCATCTTGGCTGGGAGGGGATGGGGGAAGAAGTAAAGGGCTGAAGAAGATAATGAGTGTAGCAAATCATGTTTCACAAATTTGATAGAGTTTTTTTTCCAAGAGGATTGATGATGGGAATGGTAGACATAGTCTGCATGGTCTTCAACAAGGTGTAGATGTGGTCTACATGGACTTTAGTAAGGTGTGGTGGACATGGTCCACATGGACTTCAGCTTGGTAGACTAGTCAGAAAGGCAAGATCTCATGGGATGCAGGGTGAGTTGGCCAATTGGATACAAACAAAAGATTCTGTAGTTGTTGGAAATCCAGAGTAACGCACACAAAATGCTGGAGGAACTCAGCAAGTCAGGCAGCATCTATGGAAAAGAGTAAGCAGCCAATGTTTCAGGCTGAGACCCATCATCAGGACTGAAAAGGAAGGGGACAGAAACCAGAGTAAGAAGGTGGGGGCAAAGGGACAAACTAGCAGGCAATTGATGAGACCAAAGTGGTGAGTAGGAGAAGGTGGCAATGAAGTAAGAAGCTGGCAGGTGATACATGGAAGTAAAGGACTGAAGAAACATTATGATCTGAGAGCAGAAAGGGAAGGAGGGGGGCCACCAGGGGGAGATGATAGGCAGGTGAGGTGAAGAGGGGGGAGAAGAGGACAGATAAGTGTGGAGGCAGAGTGGGAAATAGAAGGGGGGGGAATTATCAGAAGTTGGAGAAAACAATAGTTATGCCATCAAGTTGGAGGCTACTTAGATGGAATATGAGGTATTGCTCCTTTATCCTAAGAGTGCCTCATCTTGGCAGTAGATGTGCCATCAGATTGGAGGCTACCAATTGGATACCAAATTGTTTTGGTGGAATGAGTCAGAGAGTGGAAATGGATAATAAACCTTCAGATCAGAGGGCTGTTCCCAGTGCTGTGTCACTAGATCTTGTGATTTCTTGATTTGTTTGAGAATGTAGTTAGTTTAGTGAGTAAGTTTGTTGATGGAACTAAAATTAGTGGTGATGGTGGACAACAAAGAAGTTTGCCTATGGTTTCAAAATTACCTAGATCAGCTGGGTAAGCGAGTGAAGAAATAGCAAATCTGACATAACTGACAAGTACAAAGTGATACATTTTGGGAAGTTAAATCAAGGCAGCAATGATATTAGAGGGTACTTACACACTTACTTACTTACTTATGCCCCAGTAAGGGTGATGGGCTTAAGCCACTGATGGTAGCTTGCCAGAATCCTCTGTCCTGGACCTGTCTTTCATGTTGTCTCTGGGTGTAGCCCATCTTCCTGGTGTATCCTTCCTCTTGCAGGAATGAGGTCTTTGTAGCTTCTCTTGGCATTTCTATAGTTCTGGGTTTTTATGGGGTGAGGTTGCTAGCACCATGCCCAGCCCTCCTTTCACAGCCGGGCTTGGGACCATCCATGGCAGAGTAGAAGGAACAGTTACAATATATAAAGGACATTTGGACAGATACATAGAAGTTTAGAGGGTTTTGCATTCAATGCAGACAATGGGGCCAGCTCAGGACAGTACCTTTGTCTGTGGGGATGAGTTAGACAGAATGGCCTGATGTGTGCTATACAACTCTTAACTCTGTGTTCCTGTCAGGGGTCTAATCCTGCAACTTTTGTCTCTTTCAGTTACTTCAAGTACCTCAGTAATGCTGGGGATAAGATGCGATTTGACTTGGCTCAAGCAGCGGCAGAGGCTAGGTATGTGACAGCCTGCAGTTCACCCGTGTTTGTGTTCAGCCTGTGGTTATGTCAAATCAGCAGAATGTATGCCGTGGTAATGAAGGGAGCACCTGAGAGCCAATTGTACTTTTGTGACACTGGAACAATAAGACTATAAGACCTAGGAGCAGAATTAGGCCATTCAGCCCATAAAGTCTGCTCTGCCATTCTATCGCGACTGATCCCGGATCCCATTCCACCCCGTACACCTGACTTCTGGCTATATCCTTTGGTTCTGTGACTGATTAGGAAACTATCAACTTCCACCTTAAATATATCCACGGACTTAGACTCCACCGCAGTCTGTGGGAGAACATTCCACGGATTCAGCACTCTCTGGCTTAAAAAAAATTCCTCCTTACTTCTGTTCTAAAAGGTTGCCCCTCAATTTTGAGATTGTGCCCTCTAGTTCTGGATACCCCCACCATAGGAAACATCCTCTCCACATCCACCCTATCTAGTCCTTTCAACATTCAGTAGGTTTCAATGAGATCACCACCCTCTACCTCGCCCCCCCGGCATACTTCTAAATTCCAGTGAGTACATGCCCAAAGCTGCCAAACCCTCCTCATATGTTAACCCCTTCATTCCCAGAATCAGCCTCATGAACAGAGGACACGCAAAGCTGCTACGCAGGTTAATTCTGAGTTAAGAAGGCATACGGTGCATTGGCCTTCATCAATTGTGGGATTGAGTTTAGAACCCGGGAGGTAATGTTGCGGCTGTGTAGGACCCTGGTCAGACTCCACTTGGAGTACTGTGCTCAGTTCTGGTCCCCTCACTACAGAAAGGATGTGGAAACCATAGAAAGGATGCAGAGGAGATTTACAAGGATGTTGCCTGGATTGGGGAGCATGCCTTATGAGAGTAGGTTGAGTGAACTCGGCCTTTTCTCCTTGGAGCAACGGAGGATGAGAGGTGACCTGATAGAGGTGTATAAGATGATGAGAGGCCTTGATCGTGTGACTAGTCAGAGGCTTTTTCCCAGGGCTGAAATGGCTAACACAAGAGGGCACAGTTTTAAGGTGCTTGGAAGCAGGTACAGAGGAGATGCCAGGGGTAAGTTTTTTACACAGAGTGGTGAGTGCGTGGAACGGGCTACCTGTGACAGTGGTGGAGGCAGATACGATAGGGTCTTTTAAGAGACTCCTGGATAGGTACATGGAGCTTAGAAAAACAGAGGGCTATTGGTAAGCCTAGATAATTTCTGAACTAAGGACATGTTCAACACAGCTTTGTGGGCCGAAGGGCCTGTATTGTGCTGTAGGCTTTCTACGTTCTATGTTCTAACCTCCTCCGGACTCTCCAATGACAACACATCCTCTCTGAGATACGGTGCCCAAAACTGTTGACAATACTTCAAGTGCAGCTTGACTAGTATCTTATAGCCTCAGCATTATCTCGTTGCTTTTATATTCTATTTCCCTTGAAATAAATGCCAACATTGTATTTGCCTCCTTTACCACTGACTCAACCTGTAAGTTAACCTTCTGGGAGTCTTGCGCGAGGACTCCTTAATCCCTCTGCACCTATGATGAAAACATAGAAAAACTACAGCACAATACGGGCCCTTTGGCCCACAATGCTGTGCAGAACATGTACTTACTTTAGAAATTACCTAGGGTTACCCATAGCCCTCCATCTTTCTAAGCTTCATGTACCTATCGAGGAGACTCTTAAAAGACCCAATCGTATCCGTCTCCACCACCATCGCCGGCAGCCCATTCCACACACTCACCACTCTCTGCGTAGAGATGTTTGAACTTTCTCCCCATTTAGATAATAGTCCGCACTATTGTTCCTTTTACCAAATCCATTATCATACATTGTCCAATACTGTATTCCATCTGCCACATTTTTGCCCATTCTTCCAATTTGTCTCAAGTCCTGCTGCAACGGCATTGCTTCCTCAGCACTACATACCCTCCACATATCTTCGAATCATCAGCAAACTTTGCCACAAAGCCATCAATTCCATTATCTAAGTCATTGACAAACAATATGAAAAGTAATGATCCCAAGGAGCACCACTAGTCACTGACAGCCAGCCAGTAAAGGCCCCTTTTAGTCCCACTGGCTGCCTCCTGCCTGTCAGGCATTCCTCTGTCCATGCCAGTATCCTTCCTGTAACGCCATAGGATTTTACCTTGTTTAGCACCCTCGTCTGTGGCACCTTATCAATCACCTTCTAACAATCCAAGTAAATGACAGCAATTGCCTCTCCTTTGACCACCCTGCATGTTACTTCCTCAAAGAACTCTGACAAATTTGTCAGGCAAGATTTCCCTCTATAGAAACCATGCTGTCTTTGACTTATTTTATCTTTAGTCTCCAAGTACCCCAAAGCCTCGCCCTTAATAATTGACTCCAACACTTTCCCAACCTCTGAGGTTAGGCTAACTGGCCTATAATTTCCTTTTTTTTTTGCCTTCTTCCCTTCTTAAAGAGTGGAGTGACATTTGCAAACTTCCAGTCCTCTGGGACCATGCCGGAGTCAAGTGATTCTTGAAAGATATTGACAAATGCATCCGTTATCTCTTCAGCAACCTCTGTCAGGACTCTGCAATATAGTCCATCTGGTTGAGGTGACTTATCCACCTTAAGACCTTTGAGTTTGCCTAGTACCTTTTCCTTTGTAATAACAATAGCACTCGCTCCTGCTGCAGGACACTCACAGACCTCTGGCACACTGCTTGTGTCTTCCACAGTGAATACTAATGCAAAGTACGCATCAAGTTCATCTGCCATTTCTTTGGCCCCATTACTAACTCAACAGCATCATTTTCTAGTGTCCAATATCAACTCTCGCCTCCCTTTTACTCTTATTGTGTCTGAATAAACTTAGTATCCTGCTTTATATCATTGACTAGTTTGCCCTCATATTCATCTTTTCCCTTCTTAAGGTTGCCTTTTGTTGGATTTTAAAAGCTTCTCAATCATTCAACTTCTCACTCACTTTTGCTACCTTAACTGCCCTTTCCTTGGCTTTTATGTAGTCCTTAACTTCCTTGTCAGCCACAGTTGCCTACACCTGCCATTTAGGAACTACTTCTTCCTTCACCTTGTGAGCTATTACCAGAAACTTCAGCCATCTCAGCTTTTCCATCATCCCCACCAGTATCCCCCTCCAATGCACCTGGGCAAGCTCCCCTCTCAAGCCTCTGTAATTCCCTTTATTCCATTGTGATACTGACACATGTAACTTATGCTTCTCCCTCTCAAATTCCAGTGTGAATTCAGTTATATTATGATCACTGCCTCCTAAGGGTTCCTTTGCATTAAACTCCCTAATATGATCTCTGTTATTACACAACTTCTCAAACTAAGATAGCCTTTCCCCTTAGTAGGCCAAGCACAAGCTGCTCTAAAAAGCCATCTTCTAGGCATTCAGAAATTTCTCCTCAGCTCTGTTGTGAAGGGACGTCCTATTCTGAGGTGGTGCCCTCGGGTCCTAGGCGCCCCCACTATAGGCCTTTCAATATTCGATAGGTTTCGATGAGATTCCCCCTCATTCTTCTAAACTCAAGTGAGTACAGGCCCAGAGACATCAAACACTGCCCATACGTTAACCTTTTCATACCTGGAATCATTCTCATGAACCTCCTGTAGACCCTCTCTAGTGCCAGCACATCCTTTTTTTAGATAAGGGGCCCAAAACTGCTCACAAATACTCCAAGTGCAGTCTGATAAAGCTTCAGCATCACATTCTTGCTTTTATATTCTAGTCCTTCTGAAATGAATGCTAACATGAATGCCCATATCCCTCCAAACCCCTCCTCCCCTTGTCCCTATCCAAGTGATACTATTGTATCTGCCGCAACCACTTCCTCTGGCAGCTTGTTCCATATACTTACCACACTCTGTGTGGAAAAGGTTATCCTCTCAGGTCCATTTTAAATCCTTCCCCTTAACCCTAAATCTATGCCCCATAGTTTTGGACTGCCCTACCCCGGAGAAAAGACTGTTTCCATCCACCTTATCTGCCCCTCCCATAATTTTGAACACTTCTATAAGGTCGTGTTTCATTCGCCCATGTTAGGTAGGGGAATGGAAGGAAGGAAAGGAGGAGCAGTGGAGAAGATGGGCAAGACTAGGATTGCCAACAGTCTTGGATGGGATGCCCCATGTGTATTATTGGCTGAGAGTCAAGAGTCATAGAACATAGAAACAGACCCTTCGGCCTATCTAGTCTGTGCCAGATATATTCTCCCATCGACCGTCACCTGGGCTATAGTTCCCCCATACCTCTCTATCCACTTCAGATTGCTTAAGGTTCAAGGTTGTTCAATGTCATTTCCTGTTGATGGGAAAGTAAGTGTACAGGAAAGCAAAGTAATTGTTACTCCAGATCTGATGCAGCACAAAAAAAACACACTGAGATAAAGAATTCAATAATTTGAAAAAACACAATAAATATAAATACATAAGATTGTTATATGCATAGGTTGATTATATGTCCATAAAGTGACGCTAGGTATAGCGCTGCTGTACTTAAGGTGACTCCGACAGGAAATAATGTAGTGGTGGTGGGCAATGTGGAGGGTGGGTTAGTGGGTGAGGTTGTTGATCAACCTTACTGCTTGGGGAAAGTAACTGTTTTTGAGTCTGGTAGTCCTGGTATGAATGCTTAGGTAGGTAGACAGTTCATGAGCAGGGTGGGTGGGATGCTTCATGATGTTAGTGTTCCGTTTCTAACACCCTTCTGTATACATGTCCTTAATGGTGGGAAGGCTGATGTTGGTGATGCACTGCGCAGTTTTGACTTCCCATTGTAGAGCCTTCCTGTCCACCACAGTGCAGTTTCCATACCATGGAAATACAAAAAAAAGGAAATAATAATGAATAAATAGCAATAAGTATCGAGAACAGGACATGAAGAGTCCTTGAAAGTGAGTCCATAGGTTGTGAGAACAGTTCAGTGATGAGATGAGTGAAGTTATCCCTTCTGGTTCAAGAGCCTGATGGTCGAGGGGTAATAACTGTTCCTGAACCTGGTGATGCGAGTCCTGAGGCTCCTGTACCACCTACCTGATGGCAGCAGCTAGAAGGGAGTATGACCTGGGTGGTGGGGTTCCCTGATGATGGATGTTGCTTTACTGCAACAGCACTCCATATGTATGTGCTCAGTGTCAGGGAGGTGGGGCCTTTACCCGTGATGGACTGGGCTGTATCAACTACTTTTTTTAGGCTTTTTCATTCAAGGTTATTGGTGCTTCTGTAGCAGGCCATGATACACGCAGTCAGTATATTCTCCACTGCACATCTATAGAAGTTTGTGTGTTGTAGGCAGTGCTCTGATCTGATGAGCCAAGCGCAGTACCACGTAGCCCGTGCACGGAAACAAGACGAGGAGGAACGGGAGCTGCGGTGCAAGCAAGAGCAGCAGAAGGAGATGCTGAGGATGCAGATCGTCAAAGAACAGGTCAGTGATACTGCCAATTGTCCCTGAACGGCAGAGTGTCGGTGCATGCGTACTGGAACATCAGAGAGTTGCCACCTGGTACCTATGAACAGCACAAGGCTCCTATGATAGGGGGATATATTATCATGAGGGACATAGTCAGGGTAAAAGCACGGAGACTTCTTCCCGGGGAGGCGGGCACATTTAAGATAGGAGGCAAGAGATTTTTTTAAAAATCATGCAAAAGGTGGTGCATATTTGGAATGAGCTGCCAGAAATAGTGGTTGAGGTGGACACGTTAGCAACATTTAAGGGCCATTTAGATAATTACAGATTAGGTAATAATAGATGTCTACCCCTAGATAGAGTGGATGTGGAGAGGATGTTTCCTCTAGTGGTTGAGTCTTGGACCAGAGGGCACAGCTTCAGAATGGAGAGACGTCCATTTAGAATGAATCAGAGGAGGAATTTCTTTAGCCAGAGAGTGGTGAGTCTGTGGAACTCATTGCCACAAGTCATTGGGTATATTTAAAGCGGAGGTTGATAGGTTCTTGATTAGTCAGGATGTCAAAGGCTACCAGGAGAAAGCACAACTGTGGGGTTGCAAAAATAAATCAACCATGATGGAATGGCAGAACAGACTCAGTGGGCTGAAAGGCTTAATTCTGCTCCTAAGTCTCGTGTGGAGGAGAGATTTAGAGGGCTATGAGCCAAACATGTGGGCTGTTGGTTGTACAGAGCAGAAGACAGCGAGATTGATTTGTAAATCTAAAATTTGCGCAGGTTTATTTAGTAGCAGAGCAGTGAAGTTCCCTTAGGACAAGTTTAATTTGGTATTGTGTTTAGCACAGACATTGTGGGCCAAAGGGCCTGTTCCTGTGCTCTACTGTTCATAGTTTTATATTATCCAGGGTGTCCTGTGCCAGGCAAACATCTTGCAATCAGCATTTCCACAAACAGTGATTTTCTCATTATAACCTTGGTGTTGGTGCCATTTTGCTGTGTTCAAGGGGGCTACTTCACTTACCACGTTGCAGCTGTCACACCAATTCAAAAGCATTGGTTAGTTGTTCTACTGTCTGAACCCTTCATTAATTTAATCTGTGTTACAGAACGTAGAACAGTACAACCAAAACTACTCCACGCTAGCAGTCTGCTGGAGTACAAAGTTAAACCAACTGTTGCTGCAGGAGAGAACAGTACAGCACAGTACAGACCCTTTGGCCCTCAATGTTGTGTCGACCTTCTAACCTACTCAAAATCACTCATCCCCTTTCCTCCTACATAACCCTCCAGTTTTCTTTCATCCATGTGCCATTCTTGAGTCTCTTAAGTGTCCCTAATGTATCTGTCGCCACCACCAGTGATCCATGCACACGCCACACTGTTAAAAAAAAACAACTTACTTCCAACATCCCCTCATGTTTTCTTCCAATCGCCTTAAACATATGCCCCCTCATACTAGCCGTTTCTGCCCTGGGAGAAAGTCCCTGGCTGTCCACTGTATTTATGCCTTTTCTCATCTTCTATACCTCTTACGAAATCACCTCTCATCTTCCTTCGCACCAGAGGGAAAAGCCCCAGTTCACTCAAACTTTCCTCATGAGACATGTTCTCTAATCCAGGCAGCATCCTGGCAAGTCTCCTCAGCACCCTCTCTAAAGCTTTCAAGACCTTCCTGTAATGAGGCAACCAGAACTGAGCACAGTACTCCAAATGTGGTCTAACCAGAGTGTAATTTTAATTTCATCCGGTGAAAGATTAGTACAGATGTATGAAACCCCGGAAGTCTGGACTTCACCTAGTGATTTGGACTACACCTATGTATTTCAGGAACGGAAAAGACTTAATATCTTATTCTTGCTCAATCTCTCATGTTGCACTTACAATATATGAGATGTTGGTGAGGCAGCACTTGGCAAATGGCTTTTAATCCAGATATATAGGAGAGATTACTTTTTGGGAGATCAAACCAAGGTCAAACTTATTCAATGAATGATAGGGCCCTGAGGAGTGTTTGGAACAGAGGGACCTTGAGCACAGCTTGCTGAAAGCAGTGTCACAGGTAGGGGGGATGGTGAAAAGTTAATAGTTCATCATTCAGTGCACTGAGTGTAGGAGTCAGCAATTTATGTGCAGTTACATAAGACATTGTGAGGCTGTACAATGTGAGTATGGTATACAGTTTTGGTCACCTTCTTATAAGAAAGATGTTATTAAACTAGCAAGAGTGTAGAAAAAGATTTAGCAGGATGTTGCCTAGACTTAGGGGCCTGAGTTGCAAGGAGAGCTTCTTAGACTAGGACTTTATTCCCTGGAACATTGAAAATTGGGAGGTGACCTGATATAGGGATATAAGATCATGAGGGGCACAGGCAGGATCATAGACTTTTTCCTGCGGGGGGTGGGGGAGGCAGTGCTTAAAAGAAAGAGGGCATAGGTTTAAGATCAGAGGTGAAAGATATGGAAGGGTCATCAGGGCAAGCTTCACACAAAGGGTGGTATGTATTTGGAATGAACGGCCAGAAATAGTGAATGAGATGGCATATTAGCATTCGTTTCAAGAGGATGAGAATATAAAAGCAAGAATGTAATGGTGAGGCCTCTTGTCTAAGAAAGGATGGGCTGATTATTGGAGTGGATTCAGAGGATGTTCACGAAAATTATTCTGGGATTGAAAGGCTTGTCATATGAAGAGCGGTTGATGGCTCTGGACCTGTATTCACTGGAATTCAGAAGAATGAGGGGTGACCTCATTGAAACCTATCAATGTTGAAAGGCCTTGGTAGAGTGGGTGCCGAGAGGGTCTAAGACCGGTGGGCACAGCCTCAGAATAGAGGGGTGTCCTTTTAGAATGGAGACGAGGAAACTCTTTAGCCAGAGTGGTGAATCTGTGGAATTCGTTGCCACAGGCAGCTGTGGAGACCAAGTCATTGGGCATATTTAAGGCAGAGGTTGATATATTCTAGATTAGTCAAGGCATAAAGGGATACGGGAAGAAGACAGGAGATTGAGGCTAAGAAGGAAAATTGACAGGATGAAATGGCAGAGCAAACTAGAAGGGTCAAATGGCCTCATCCTACTCCTATATCTTATCGTCTTATCCCCATTGGTTCAAGAGCCTGATGGTTGACGAACAATAACTGTTCTTGAACCTGGTGGTGTGGGACTTCAGGCTCCAGTCTTATGGTTTTATTAGCAATATTTAAAAGCCATCTCAAGGGATAGGAGAGGTTTAGAGGGCTTTGGACACAGGCAGATGGGACTCGTTCACTGGGCAACACAGTTGACATGCATGAATTGAACTAAAGGCCCTGTTTCTATGCTGTATGACTCTATGACTGTTTTTCCACCCCCCCCCCACCCCCATAATCCCGAACTAGGAAGATAAGAAGCAAAAAGAGCTGAACGAGCAGCGGAAGTTATTGGAACAGCGGAGCCAGTTTTTGGAGAAAACCAGGAACCTGCTGGTGTTCAACGAGGATATGGAGACAAAGGAGAAGAAGAAAGGAGGTGGTGGTGGAGGAAAGGTAATGTGAAAGCTCAGACATTCACTACACTTGGAGCTAAAACACAAACAAACTATTCTGCCCAAGTACTTCCTGTACCATTTTCTCTCTCTCCAGCTGCATTATCACACACAGCTTTGTTAATAATTTCCATAACCACTTTTGTCTGTGCTGTGAATTCAGATTCAGATTTATTTATCACATGTACATTAAAACATCAGGTGAAATGCTGTGTTTGCATTAGCAACCAACACGACCTAATGGTGTGCTAGGGGCAGTCTGCGAGTGTCGCCACACATTCCGATGCTATTATAGCATGCCCACAATTCTTGCCAGAACAACACAAGCAACAACAGCAAACAAAGCCCCTTTCCTCCCTCCCACCCACCCACACACACGGAGAGTCCTCTAACTCCAGGACAGACCTTCAGTCTCCTGGCTTCGGCCATTGGGCTTCGATCTTTGTTATCATCCCCCGAACTAGCTGATGATGGGACCCTGAAATCCAGGCATGCCTTATGACCAGCCATCGTACCCGCTATTCATGCAGACATCCGACTCCGGGGCCTACTGACCTGGGACAGCCCACCATCGACAGCTATCCTTCATCACCCATCAATGCCACTGACAAGAGACTGCCAGCCTCTTGGGTCAAGCAGCATCTATGGGGTGAAAGAAATCAACTTCAGTGGGGTCAAAGCCCTGCATCAAGATCTTATTTTAATGTTTTGACAATTCCTTTCCCGTCACAGATGCTGCCTGACATTTTCTTCCATCATATCCCTCCTGTGTTTTATGAATGGAAAGAGGAAGCGTGGTGGTTGGAAGCTGCTCTACAAAGATGTGCTCAAGCACCATATGAAGAACACTGACATGAACGTCAACACCTGGGAGAAAGATGCTTCGGCCAGAAGAAGCTGGCACTGCATTGTCAAGAAGTCAATCCCAGCTATCGAGGAGAAAAAGCAGAAGAAATATGAAGCAGGTCATGAACGCAGACATAACCATATTTCTCTTCAAAGTTCAAAGTAAATTTATTATTAAAGTATATATACTACCCTGAGATTCATTTTCTTGCGGGTGTTTCTTCTTCGGCTGTCCATCGATTTCGATGTTGACTGTGCTGAGAGTTTAGTCTCCGCAGGCACGTTTATGGGCCACAAGACCAGCACTGGATCGGCACTGTCTCCCACATCGGTTGCATTTGTGATTTGACTGGTCTAGCACCGAATGTCTGCGTTCATGACCTGCTTCATATTTCTTCTGCCTTTTCTCCTCGATAGCTGGGATTGACTTCTTGACAGTGCAGTGCCAACAACTTCTGTCCAAAGCACCTTTCTCCCAGGTGTTGACATTCATGTCGGTGTTCTTCATATGGCGCCTGAGCACGTCTTTGTAGGGCAGCTTCAGACCACCTTGCTTCCTCGTTCCTTCATGTAGCTCGCCACAGAAAACAGCTTTGGGTAAACGATCATCGCTCATTCTTGTGACATGACCAGTCCAATGCAGCTGAGAAGCTGTGATAAGCGATTCTACGCTGACTGTCCCAGCATGTTTGGGCACCTCCACATCTGCTACCCTCTCTTGCCACTTGATGTGTAATATTTGGCGTAAATGCCTGTGCTGTGTCTTGGTCAATTTCTTGATGTGCTTCCGACACAATGTCATCGTTTCAGTTGAATAAAGCAGAGATGGTAAAACAGCTGTGTTATACACTTTGACCTTGGTTGCCATTTTAATGTCGTGGCGAGACCAAAGTCGCTTCTGCAAAGCACCAAAGACTTTTGTAGCTAATTGAATTCTCCTCTCAACTTCCAGATCTGATGAGTTAGTGTTGGTCACAGCGCTTCTGATGTATGTGAAAGAGTCAGAACATTTCAGTGCTACCCCATGACTGGTGGTTGGGTCTCACTGGGACTACAGAGAGGGGGAGCCTGGTACAGAAGTTCAGTTTTGGAGACATTGATTCTTAGGGCAAAAAGAATGACAGCAAACGAGAAGCGGTCTACAATTTCTTGAGTCACATTAACATCAGTAGCAACCACGGCTGAGTTGTCTGCATACAGAAGCTCTCTGACACATATCTCTCTTGATTTGGTTGGGGCTTTGAGTCTTGACAGGTTGAACAATTTTCCATCTGAGCGAGTCCTAATGTACACACCTTTGTCCAAATTATGGTCCATTATTTCCAAAACTGCAGCAAGATATAGTGTGAACAAAGTTGGAGCAAGAACAAATCCCTGTTTTACCCCGTGGTTGATGGTGAAGGCTTCGCTGACATCTCCTCCGATAGATACTTTGTCAGATATGTTCTTATGAAACAACTTGATCATCATAACCAGCCTATCTGGACAGCCATAAGTTTTGAGCACTTCCCAGAGTGTTTCTCTGTCTACTGTATCAAATGCTTGTGAGAAATCAACAAAGGCAATGTACAGTGGTTGCTGCTGTTCTCCCACCTTCTCCTGGAGTTGCCTCAAAGTAAAAATCATGTCAGTGGTTGCTCTTCCAGCCCTAAAGCCACGTTGGCGTTCAGGAAGCACATCTTCTGAGATGATCTTGAGCCAGTTGAGCAGTATCTTCACCATAATCTTGCCAGCTATGGACAGGAGGGAGATTCCTCGGTTGTTTCCACAAACACTACGGTTGCCTTTCTTCTTGTAGATGGTGACTATCAGCGCATCTTTGAAGTCCTGAGGGAGACAATGACTGTGCCAACAAGCATTATATAAGTTCAACTGTTCAGTCTTCAGAGCAGGACCACCTTGCTTCAGTACATCTGATGGAATACAGTCTTGCCCAGGTTTTCCATTTCTGGTATCTTTTAAAGCCTTATTAAGTTCTGTCATAGTGATGAGTCCGCATAGCTCTTCTCTTAGCATAAACAACAGGAATTCTGCAGATGCTGGAAATTCAAGCAACATACATCAAAGTTGCTGGTGAACGCAGCAGGCCAAGCAGCATCTATAGGAAGAGGCGCAGTCGACGTTTCAGGCCGAGACCCTTCGTCAGGACTAACTGAAGGAAGAGTGAGTAAGGGATTTGAAAGCTGGAGGGAGGGGGGAGATGCAAAATGATAGGAGAAGACAGGAGGGGGAGGGATAGAGCCGAGAGCTGGACAGGTGATAGGCAAAAGGGGATACAAGAGGATCATGGGACAGGAGGCCTAGGGAGAAAGACGGGGGGGGGTGACCCAGAGGATGGGCAAGAGGTATATTCAGAGGGACAGAGGGAGAAAAAGGAGAGTGAGAGAAAGAATGTGTGAATGAGAGAAAGAATCCAACGGGATCCCACCACTAAGCACATCTTTCCCTCCCCCCCTCTCTCTGCATTCCGCAGGGATCGCTCCCTACACAACTCCCTTGTCCATTCGTCCCCCCCATCCCTCCCCACTGATCTCCCTCCTGGCACTTATCCGTGTAAGCGGAACAAGTGCTACACATGCCCTTACACTTCCTCCCTTACCACCATTCAGGGCCCCAAACAGTCCTTCCAGGTGAGGCATCACTTCACCTGTGAGTCGA
This sequence comes from Mobula hypostoma, assembly GCF_963921235.1. Taxonomy (NCBI): domain Eukaryota; kingdom Metazoa; phylum Chordata; class Chondrichthyes; order Myliobatiformes; family Myliobatidae; genus Mobula; species Mobula hypostoma. The sequence continues at coordinate 2,203,220 of NC_086107.1, forward strand.
CTGGGGTGATATACTGCGTCCGGTGCTCCCGATGTGGCCTTTTATATATTGGTGAGACCCGACGCAGACTGGGAGACCGCTTTGCTGAACATCTACGCTCTGTCCGCCAGAGAAAGCAGGATCTCCCAGTGGCCACACATTTTAATTCCACATCCCATTCCCATTCTGACATGTCCTATCCACGGCCTCCTCTACTGTAAAGATGAAGCCACACTCAGGTTGGAGGAACAACACCTTATATTCCGTCTGGGTAGCCTCCAACCTGATGGCATGAACATTGACTTCTCTAACTTCCGCTAGGCCCCACCTCCCCCTCGTACCCCAGCTGTTCCTCCTTTTTATGCACACATTCTTTCTCTCACTCTCCTTTTTCTCCTTCTGTCCCTCTGAATATACCTCTTGCCCATCCTCTGGGTCCCCCCCCCCCGTCTTTCTCCCTAGGTCCCCTGTCCCATGATCCTCTCGTATCCCCTTTTGCCTATCACCTGTCCAGCTCTCGGCTCTATCCCTCCCCCTCCTGTCTTCTCCTATCATTTTGCATCTCCCCCTCCCCCTCCAGCTTTCAAATCCCTTACTCACTCTTCCTTCAGTTAGTCCTGACGAAGGGTCTCGGCCTGAAACGTCGACTGCGCCTCTTCCTATAGATGCTGCTTGGCCTGCTGCGTTCACCAGCAACTTTGATGTATGTTGTCTTCTCTTAGCAGTTTAGTTGTGAGCCTTTCACATGCATTGTGGTCAGCCGCACCTTGTTGGTTTAGAAGGTTACAAAAGTGTTCCCTCCATCGCTCAATGATGTCTTTCCTGTCATTGCATAGCTTGCTCCCATCTGCAGTTTTTACTGGGGCCACTGTATTGCTTCTTGGACCATAGATAGCTTTCAGTCCTGAGAAGAGCCCATGGTAATCATTCCTGTCTGACATTGCTTGCAGTTCTTCTGCTTTCTTATTCCACCAGTTGTTCTTCATAGCCCTGATCTCCCTTTGAACTTTGGCTTTCATGGCCTTAAATGCTGCTTTGCTTCTTTCAGAGTTCTCTTTCAAGTGACACATATAAAGCCTTTGTTTCATCTCCAGCAGTTCTTGAATTGAATCATTTTGTTCTTGAAATTAGTCAGGAGTTTGTCTTAGGGTAACCAAGCACCGCACTTGCAGTTGAATTGATGGTTTTCTTGAGCTGCTTCCAGCATTCTTCAATATTGGTTGGGTCATTGAGAGGGTCTGTGTCTTCTTGGAGAGATAATGTCAATGCTGTGACAATTCTCCTCTGATGTTCCTCACTGGCCAACCTATTGACATCCAATTTCTTGGGTGCTTCACTGGGTGTTTTTCGCCTTGGCAGCAGCAGTTTTAAGTCTAAGTTGTGATCATACCATGTAATGATCAGATGAGTACTCTGCTCCGCGCATTGTTTTTGTCAATAGAACCTCCGGCACATCTGCTCTGTGAGTCACAACGTAGTCAAACAAATGGAGATGCTTTGACCTTGGGTGCATCCAGGTGAAGTAGTTCTTTTCGGGTTGACAAAAGAAAGTGTTGGTAACACACAATTCCCTCTGAGTGCAAAAGTTTAGCATAAGGTCACCATTGGTGTTCTTTTTGCCTTTACCAAATTTGCCAGTGACACCTTCCTAGGTACTGTGATCCTTGCCTACTCTGGCATTGAAATCTCCCAAGATGAGCAACTTGTCTGCCCTAGGGACATTATCAGTTACTTCAGCCAGTTCCTGATGGAAGGACTCCTTGTCTTCATCAGAATGTGCCATGGTTGGTGCAGCCACATTGATCAAACTCAGGAAACGATCCTTTCCGATGGGAACACGTAGTCGCATGATCCTTTCAGATATCTCTATCGGAAGTGTTGGCAATTTGCTAGCAATCTTGTTGGAAATAGCAAAGGCCACACCTGCATTTCCCTTTTCGTTGGTTTTCCCAATCCAAAAGAAAGTATGAGTATTTTCTTGGATTTGGCCTTGTCCTTCAATCCTTGTCTCTTGGAGCGCAGCAATATCAATGTTGTATCTTGCCAATTCCTTAGCTGTCAAAACAGTTCTCCCTTCTGGTCTTGAGTCGTTATCCAGCATTGTTCGCACATTCCATGTGGCAACAATCAGTTTCATCTTCTTAAACTTCTTACTGCAGTGGTGAAGACCCGCTGGCCGCGGTGAGCCAGCCAGGTGAAATCTGAGCAAGCTTTCTTTACCCCACCTTTTCTAGGGGCTTCCCCTTCCAGGGCGGGCAGTGCTATCCCTCAAGAGGGCTGCCCAGCCACTCTCATAGCTGCCTCAACCCTGTTGTTGCTCAGAAAACTCAACAAGGTAGCAACCATCGTATGTGAGCTGACTTTGTGCAGAGTTCATGCTAGCAGCTTCCAGCTTCTCAAGCCTGCCGCTGTCACATGACCTCCATCGCCACAGGGCTTTCCACACCATCCAGAAACTCTACTCCAACACACCTTGCACAGTAATAAGACAGACGGTGTCATGCCCCACCATACAGTCTCTCTGGGCTTCCAAATCTGATGCTAAGTGGTACACAGGAGTGTAACAGACTGAGCGGATAAGGAAGCTGCCCTGCAGTGACAACTAACTAGTCAAGTGACGCCACCCGTTACCCAGCACTCTGGTTCCTCCGCATGCCACCAAGGTGGCTGTACCATTGACCCCTTTGGATTCATCTGCCACAGACACCATCAGATGCCCTGCTGCCAGCGTCTTCATTGGGTGCAGCCTTTGCCTGAAGAGACATAACCTACAAAGTAACAAAGGCATGCTTACCTCCTTGACTTAGCTAGCCACGATCCTACTACTAGACCTAGTCTAGTAGTATACAGATGGAACATCACCTTCACGGCCAGGTTAGACCTGCCAGAGAACGAATCTCCACCGTACTTCACTGGCGTTCGGCCAGTGTCACCCCTACGCCACGGTGAGGCACCAAGGTAGGATTTTTGTAGGAGTGACACTGGCTGAACATCAGCGAAGCACAGCGGAGATTCGAGGTCTAACCTGGCCGTGAAGGTGATGTTCCATCGGTATACTACTAGACTAGAGTAGGATCGTGGCTAGCTAAGTCAAGGAGGTAATGTTGCGGGTATTTACAGTAAGTACAAAGAAACATCAATGAAAGATCACATACAACAATAATAAACTGCAAATACAATAAATAAATAAATAGATAAATAAGCAAGCATGCAAGCAAAAAATATCAAGTACATGAGTTGAAGATACCTTGAAAATGAATCCATAGGATGTGGGAACGTTCCAGTGATGTGGCGAGTTAAGTTGAAGGAAGTTATCCCCTCTGGTTGAGGGGTAATAACTGTTCCTGAACCTGGTGGTTGGGTCCTGGGGCTCCTGTGCCACGTTTCTGATGGCAGCAGTGAGAAGAGTGCATGATCTGGATGGTGGGATCCCTGATGATGGATGCTGCTTTCCTGCGACAGTGTACCATGCAGATGCGCTCAGTGCTTGGGAGGGCTTTACCTGTGATGAACTGGCTGTATCCACTTTTTGTAGGATTTTCCATTCAAGGGCATTGGTGTTTCCATACTAGGCTGTGATGCAGCCAGTCAGTGTATGCTCCACCACACATCTATAGAGGTTTGTCAAAGTTGAGTGCATCTCTGCAGTTGTACATATTTTCATTAAGATGTTTCTCATATCCATTTTAATGTTTTTATTATTTTACGATCCTGGTGCATTTTTGTTCTCTGGTCTGAATAAATGTTTTTTCTTTGATAAACAGCGTGCGAAGAAAGGAGAGTTTGATGAATTTGTGAATGATGATTCTGATGAAGATTTGCCTCTGCCCAAGAAGAAGAGGAAGCAGAGAGCAAGTGGTAGTGAACCTGAGGGTAGGGACGAGGACGGTGATCGCAAGCAAAAAAAGAAGAAAAGGAGGCGGTATGTAGCAGCACAAACCTGAGGGTTTGTGCACATTACAAAGTAGCCAGCATACAGTATATTTACTGAGAGATCTTGTGTCCAATATTGAAGAAAATAAATGAGGATAGCACATTCAATATGATTGACTTATACCTTAGAATAGTACAAAGATGAGCTTTCTTTGTCACATGTACATCAAAACATACAGTGAAATGCACCATTTATGTCAAATCTAATCAGGGAGTATTTTGGTGGGCAGCCTCTAAGTGTCATTCTGTTTCTGGCACCAACATAGCATGCCCACAACTTGCTAACTCTAAGCTCTATGTCTTTGGACTGTGGAAGGGAACCAGAACACCTGGAGAAAACCCAGACAGTGGTGACAATTGAACCCTGATCTTACAGCCGGTGCATTAACTGCTACATTCGGGGTATATTAGGTGGGCACATGGACAATAGAAAAATGGAGGGCTATCTAGGGAAGTGTTAGAATGATCTTAGGGTAGGTTAAGGGATCAGCACAACATTGTGGGCCAAAGGGCCTGTACTGTGCTACAATGCTGTCTGTTCCACAAGAATACTAAAATTGAAAGCTGAGTAAGGGAAAATGTGGAGCAGCCTGGTTGGGGTGACGAGTTTATCTGGAGGCTTTGCGTATTTATTTTATTTGTTTATTGAGATACAGTGCAGAACTGACCCTTTGAGCCACGCTGCTGAGCAATCACAGGACATTTTACAGTGACCAGTTAACCTACCAGTCGGTACGTCTGTCCTGTGGGAGGGAACTGGAGCACCCGGAGGAAACCCACACGGTCGCAGGGAGAATGTACAAACTCCATTCAGACAGTGGCAGGAATTGAACCTGGGTCATCTGTACTGTAAAGAGTTATACACTATAGTTATTGCATTTCAGCAAGGTGGTAACGTAATACTGTTTTACTTCACCCTGACCAACCACTCTCTCCTTCCCTCCTCACCCTCCATCTGCAGACCCCAGAAACCTGCTGAAGATGGCAGTGATGATGAGGAACCAGCCTCCCGACCGAAGAAACCACGCCGGCCAAAAACAGTCGAACGCAAAAAGAAAGAGAAGGTTTGTTTCTGTTGCATGGATGTGTGATTGCTGACCCATGGTCCATTCTGTTAAACTGAACTTTTTTTCTTCCTTTTCACTTAGATTCAGTGAAAACCTTTTGTTTACACGCCATCAAGACCATAAGATGTAGGAGCAGAAGTAGACTATTTGGCCCATCGTGTCTTCTCCACCATTCCACCATGGCTGATTTATTAACCCTCTCAAACCCATTCTCCTGCCTTCTCCCTGTAACTTTTGACACCCTGACTAATCAAGAACCTATCAAACTCTGCTTTAAATATATCTAATGGCTTGGCCTCCACAGCTGTCTGAGGCAATGAATTCCACAGATTCACCAGCCTCTGGCTGAAGAAATTCCTCCATCTCTGTTCTAAATGGACGTCTCCCTATTCTGAGGCTGTACTCTCTGGTCCTAGACTCCCCCACTATGGGAAACATCCTCTCCACATCCACTCTATCTCAGCCTTTCAATATTTGATAGCTTTCAATGAAATCCCTCTCTTATTCTTCTAATCTCCAGCATACAGGTCCAGAGCCATCAAGCACTCCTATTAAGGCAATAACAAGGAAAACAGAGTGTAGAAAATAGTGTTACTGTTGGAGAGTGCAGTGTACGTAGACAAATAAATGTGCAAGCTGGGTGGGAAAAACAAGAGTTTATTTTTTAGCATATGAAAGGTTTGTTCAAGAGTCTGATATCAGCAGGATAAAAAATATCCAAGTCCTGTAGGAGATTGGTTTTATTTTTAATATTATGACAGGGTGATAGATAAGATCAAGATGGGAACATTGTTACTACTGGTTGGTGAAACCAGAACTAAGGGACAGAGCCTTAAGATTCAGGGGAATAGATTTAGGATGGAGGTGAGGAGAACCTGTTTTTCCCAAAGAGGAGTGAATCTGTGGAATTCTCTGCCCAAGGAAGCAGTAGAGGCCACCTCATTAAATACTTCAAAGCTCTTGGGTCTTCTGCTGATTTCTTAAATTTAAACAACCACCCTCAAAAGATAATTGTCAGGTCAGCTTTTTTGAACTACGCTCTTTAACGATGAGACACTTTTAAACACCAGCTCAAAACTGATTTATTTAACCGTGCTTTTAACTAACATCCCATTGTCCCACTTAGCCCACTTTGAATTACATCATTTGTGTGAAGAGTGCTCTATAGATAAGTTATTACTATTATTAAATATAGAATTGAAGGCACAGATAGATTTATCACAGGGGAATGAAAGGGTTGTGGGGAAAGGCAGGTAGCTGTAGCTGAGTCCACAGCCAGACCTGCCACGTTCTTATTGAATGGTGGAGTAGGTTCAACAAGCCAGATGGCTGACTTCTGTTGCGAATTCTACGTGGTTTATTTAACTGAGGTATTGTGTGATGGATTATGTGAGGTTTTTTTTTCCCTGTAGCTCAAACCTGAACGACTCCCGCCTTCCATGAAAGGTAAAATCAAGTCGAAGGCCATCATTTCATCCAGTGACGACTCTTCTGATGAGGGGACACTGAAGATAGCAGAAGGGTAAGCCACATCTCTAACTCAGTGTTAGTTGTCTGTTGTATCCAACTATGACAGGAAACCTATGCTGGAGAATTTATTAAGTGGGAAAGCCGTTACACTGGGACAGTGCCACTCTCTTGACCTCAGAAGCCCAGATCCATTGGTATGAGTAGTCATCACTAGCTGGGGATGACCATGAGTACTTCTACACCTCGTCGTGCCTTTCACTTTCCATTGAATGTTGCAGAACCACTTTCCTGGCCGATGGATCTCACTAAATCTCATGCTGGAGCTGACTTCAAATGCTAGGACAGGGATGTTCCTATCTCACCAGGGTAGGAGCCGCTTGCTATCCTCATTTGATTTAGCCCGCCTATTGAAGCAGTGTGCTGGGGTGTGGCTGATGTCATATGCATACAGCTGCTTGAAGCCTCAGTGAGAGCGGAGTGTTCGGTGGGATCTAAAGGTGAGTGAGAAGCCCCAAATGGACACGGCAAGCCCCTTCACCATAAGTGCTACCTCACACTGGACACCCCACATACCCTGTAACTCAGTAATGCCTACCTTTCAGTTTATAGCTTGGGTCTACATGCATCAGTATTTGTAGTTTTAATAAATTGTATTCAGGGAGAGCAGGGGTGTGGGAGCAACAGCTGTAGGCTTCATATGAGAAGGATTTCATTATTTCTGATACCGGGTTTTGATTACCTGGGTTAAGGAGAGCCCTAATCAGAATCATGTTTAATTTTACTGGCATACGTTGTGAAATTTGTTGTTTTGCAGTTGCAGAACAAATGAAATACATAGTAATAAAAACTATTCATTACAATAAGTGTGTATATATATGTATATAAAAAGAATTAAATAAGTGGTGCAAGAAAAAAAGGGAAAAAGACTGAGGTAGTGTCAATGGGTTCATTGTCCATTCAGAAATCTGATGGTTGAGGGGAAGAGCTGTTCCTGAAATGTTGAGTGTGTGTCTTCAGGCTCCTGTACCACCTCCTTGTAGCAATGAGAAGGGAGTCTTGGGGGAAAGTGTAAATGGGCAAATATGAACTGACTTCAGCATCAATACAGGCCTGAGCCTGGAGTCAGTGGGAGAGGAGGTGCAGTATGTGAACAGGTGAGTGAGCATTTCAGCGCAGGAGTCCCCTGTGCATTGTGTGCGTGAGCAGAGATCAGAGCTGCAGCGTAACCCACCCGATTCACTCTTCCAGGAACGCTCGGGACAGCGGCTCAGACGAGGACCAGGCAACTGACACCCGCAGGAAGCGGCTGGTGTCTGACAGCGAGTCGGAGGATGGGCGAAACCAGGAGAGGTCAGGGAACGAGGGGGGCAGCAGCCCAGGCTCGAGGAGCGGGCGGTCAGCTGCCGGCTCTGACAGCGAACCATCGGCAAGTGGGCAGGCAGCATCCGACCATTCGGGTAGCTCGGGAGAGGAAGATCATGGCGAGTCTCGCCCCACCTCACGAGCCTCCAACGACTCCGGCCGGCAGGATTCTTACGAGGAAGGGTCAGTCCAGGGGTTGCCTGCTGAATCAGACCAGGAATCCAATCAGGGAGATGGTCGCCATACGTCCGTGTCACCGTCACAATCAGACGATGACAGTGACTGAGTCAGGCTCATTCTGAAATGTGGACTCAGTTTCTTCTGGATGAATGTTGAAGCTTAGAAAAGAAATGGTTTACTTTATAAAAAGCTGTGAAGCCTGCCTTTCTTGACCTTGAGCGAGGACTGTGCTGTAAACTCAGCAAGCTGTTCGTTGCTGTGTTTCGTATTTAAGATAACACAGGGCTTAATAGCAGTTGCCTGCTGTCACTGTCATAAAATGCTCGGAGAATCAGCTGCTACCAGCTAGTTTGTGAAATAAAGAGCAAATATTTTAGAGATGGGAACTATAGAGATGCAAAAATGTGACCTATGATTTTTTTTGGAAAATTCTTGTAAACGAAGAGAAACTTACACTGTTTGTTTAATAAATGTTTCATCTAAAAAGAAAAGCGTCTGTGGAATGAGTTGGGTTGTTTTGTATTCAGAAGTAGAAGTCAGTGCGTGTATGTGTGGAATGATTCATACTGAACTGTGTAAACACAGCCAACCTGTTCCCAACATGAAAAACGTTCACAATTCAAAGTAAAGTTATCACACTACATAAATAAATGTCACCACATCCAACCCTGACATTCACTTTCTTGCAGGCATTCACAGTAAGTACAAAGAAACAAAAAACAATAATAAATCAGTTATCAAGAACATGAGAAGAAGAGAGCTTGAAAATGAGCCCATAAGTTGTGGGAACGGTTTAGTGTTGTGGTGAGTGAAGTTATCTGCCCTGGATCAAGACTCTGATGGTTGAGGGGTAATAACTGTTCCTGAACCTGGTGATATGAGTCATGAAGCTCCTGTACCTTCTTCCTGATGGCTGCAGTGGGAAGAGAGCATGGCCTGGATGGGGGGGGGGGGGCGGGGGGGGTCACTGATGGATGCTGCTTTCCTGTGACACTGCTCTGGAGAGGGCTTTACTCCTGGTGGACTGTGCCCTATCTACTACTTCATATCGGATTTTGTTATGAAATGTCTTATACAAAGCTCTTTAAAACACTGGTTAGACCACATTTGGAATATTGTGTTTGGTTCTGGTCACTTCAGTATAAGAAGGATATAGAACAGTGTTTCCCAACCTGTTTTAGCCCAATGCCCCCCCTAAAACACCCTCATTCTTGCCAACGCCCCCTTCAGGCACAATATACTTTCCAGCACCCCCATAGTGTAAAATCATGTCTACCCTATGCCAACATGAGAAAAATATGACTTCATGCTCTCAGATCCAGGCAGCATCCTGATAAATCTCCTCTGCGCCCTCTCGGAAGCTTTCACATCTTTCCCAACGTGAGGCGACCAGAACCGAACACAATATTCCATGTGGTCAAACCAGGGTTTTATAAAGCTGCAACATTACCTCGCGACTCTTGAACTCTGACTAATGAATGCCAACAGACCATACGCCTTCTTAACCACCCTATCAACTTGAGCAGCAACTTTTGAGGGATCAATGGATATGGACCCCAAGATTCCTCTGTCCCTCCACACTGCTAAGAATGCTGCCACTAACCTTGTACTCTACCTTCAAATTTTACCTTCCAAGGTGGGTTGAACTCCATCTGCCACTTCTCAGCCCACCTCTGTCCATTGTAACCTATGACAGCTTTCTACACTCCACAAAACCACCAAACTTTGTCATATGCAAACTTACTAACCCACCACTTCCTCATCCAAGTCACTTATAAAATGACTTGTAGAGGGAATAACTTTATTTTTCATTTCATGAGTAGTGCAATAAATTTCAAAATCTCCCAAATTTTACAAAGGGAACAATGATTTGGAGGCCCCTCTGTTGGTCAGGGTCGACCATAGATATTACCATAAGACATAGGAGTAAAATTAGGCCATTTGGCCCATCAATTCTGCTCTGTCAATCATGGTTGATCCCTTTTCCCCTCCTCAGCCCCACTCCCCAGCCTTCCCCTGTAACCTTTCATGCTATGGCCAATTAAGAACCTAGCAATCTCCGCCAACAACTTGGCCTCCACAGCTACCTGTGGTAATAAAATTCCACAAATTCACCACCCAATGGCTAAAGAAATTTCTCCACATCTGTTTTAAATGGACACCCCTCAATCCTGAGGCTGTGGCCTCTTGTCCTAGACTCCCCCATTATGGGAAACACCCTTTCCACATCTACTCTGTCTAGACCTTACAACATTTGAAAAATTTCAATGACAGCCCCCTCATCCTTCTGAATCCCAGCAAGTACAAGCCCAGAGTCATCAAACATTCCTCATATGATAACCCTTTCATTCCTATATTCCTGCTGTGAACATAACCCTGAACCCCTTCCAATGCCAGTGCATATTTTCTTCGATAAGGAGCCAAAAACTGTTCACAATACTTAAGATGAGGTCTCACCAGTGCCCTATAAAGCCTCAGCATCACATACCTGCTCTTATATTCTAGACCTCTTGAAATGAATGCTCACATCGCATTTGCCTTCCTCACCATGGACTCTTAACTGCAAGTTAATCTTTAGGGTGTTCTGCACAAGAACTCCCAAGTTCTTTACATCTCAGATTGTTGGATTTTCTCTCCATTTAGAAAATAGTCTGCACATTTATTTCTACTACCAAAGTGCACGACCAAGCATTTTCCAACATTGTATTTCATTTCCCACTTTTTTTAGTCCATTCTCCTAATCCGTCTAAGTCCTTCTGCATCCTACCTGTTTCCTCAACACTACCTGCACCTCCACCAATCTTCGTATCATCTGCAAACGTGGCAACAAAACCATATGTTCCATCATCCAAATCATTTATATACAGCATTAAAAAAAGCAGTCCCAACAAACCCTGCAGAACACCACTGGTCACTGGCAGCCAACCAGAAAAGGATCCTTTTATTCCCACCCACTGCCACCTCAAATGCTCAAAGCATGCCAGTAACTTTCCTGTAATACCGTGGGCTCTTAACTTGATAAGCAGCTTCACGTGTGGCACCTTGTCAAAGGCCTTCTCGAAATCCATAGAAACCATGGAAAAACTACAGCACAGAAACAGGCCTTTTGGCCCTTCTTGGCTGTGCCGAACCATTTTCTGCCTAGTCCCACTGACCTGCACACGGACCATATCCCTCCATACACCTCCCATCCATGTATCTATCCAATTTATTCTTAAATGTTAAAAAAGAACCCGCATTTACCACCTCGTCTGGCAGCTCATTCCATACTCCCACCACTCTCTGTGTGAAGAAGCCCCCCCCCCAATGTTCCCTTTAAACTTCCCCCCCCCCTCACCCTTAACCCATGTCCTCTGGTTTTTTTCTCCCCTTGCCTCAGTGGAAAAAGCCTGCTTGCATTCACTCTATCTATACCCATCATAATTTTATATACCTCTATCAAATCTCCCCTCATTCTTCTACGCTCCAGGGAATAAAGTCCTAACCTATTCAACCTTCCTCTGTAACTGAGTTTCTTAAGTCCCGGCAACATCCTTGTAAACCTTCTCTGCACTCTTTCAACCTTACTTATATCCTTCCTGTAATTTGGTGACCAAAACTGAACACAATACTGCAGATTCGACCTCACCAATGCCTTATACAACCTCATCATAACATTCCAGCTCTTATACTCAATACTTTGATTAATAAAGGCCAATGTACCAAATGCACAACATCCACTGCATCCCCTTTATCTATCCTACTTGTAATCTCTTCAAAGAATTCCAACATGTTCATCAGGCAAGATTTTCCCTGAAAGAAACCATGTTGACTTTGTCCTGTCTTGCCCTGTGTCACCAAGTACTCCATAACCTCATCCTTAACAATTTACTCAAACATCTTCTCTACCACTGAGGTCAGGCTAACAGGTCTATAATTTCCTTTCTGCTGCCTTCCTCCTTTCTTAAAGAGTGGAGTGACATTTGCAATTTTCCAATCCTCCAGAACCATGCCAGATCCAATTATTCCTGAAAGATCATTACTAATGCCTCTACAATCTCTATCGCTACTTCTTTCAGAGCCCTAGGGTACAATTTATTTAGTCTGGGTGATTTATGTATCTTTAGGTCTTTCAGCTTTTTGAGCAGCTTCTCCCTTGTAATAGTAACTGCACTCACTTCTCTTCTGTCACAGCCTTCAACATCTGGCACACTGCTAGTGTCTTCCACAGTGAAGACTGATGCAAAATACTAATTGAGTTCATCTGCCATCTCCTTGTCCCCCATTATTATTTCTCCGGTGTCATTTTCTAGCAGTCCTATATCCACTCTCATCTTTCTTCTATTTTTATATACTTGAAAAGGTTTTTTCTATCCACCTTGATTTGTTTGCTAGCTTTCTTTCATATTTCACCTTTTCCCTGCTAATGATTCTTTTGGTTGCATTCTGAAAGCTTTTAAAAGCTTCCCAATCCTTTATCTTCCTGCTAATCTTTGCTTTGTTGTATGCCCTCTCATTTGTTTTTACATTAGCGTTGACTTCCCTTGTCAGCCACGGTTGTACTAATTTGCCATTTGAGTATTTCTTCATTTTTGGAATACATCTATCCTACAGCTTTCTCATTTTTTCCCAGAAACTCATTGCTGCCAGCATCTCCTTCCAATTTAATTTGGCCAACTCCTCTCTCATAGCACTGTCACTTCCTTTACTCCACTGAAATACTCCTGCATCAGACTATACTTTCTCCCTATCAAATTACAAGTTGAACTCAATCATAATGTGATCACGGTCTCCTAAGGGTTCCTTTACCTTAAGCTCCCTAATTCCCCCGGTTCATTACATAACACTCAATCCACTATAGCTGATCCCCTAGTAGGTGCAATGACAAACTGCTCTAAAAATCCATCTCATAGGCATTCAACAAATTCACTCTCTTGAGATCCATTACCAACCTTAATTTCCCAATCTACCTACATGTTATAATCTCCCATGACCATCATAACATTGCTCTTTTGACAGTCCTTTTCTATTTCCAGTTGTAGTCTACATCCCATCTATTGTTTGGAGGCATAGATATAACTGCCATCAGGGTCCTTTTATTCTTGCAGTTTTGTAACTCAACCCACAAGGATTCAGCATCTTCTGATCCTATGTCACATCTTTCTACTGATTTGATGCCATTCTCTACCAGCAGAGCCACGCCAGCCCCTCTGCCTATCTTCCCATCTTCCTATCCCTCTGATACAATATGTAACCTTGGATATTCAGCTCCCAACTACAGCCATCCTTCAGCCATGATTCAGTGATGGTCACAACATCATACCTGACAATCTGTAATAGTGCAACAAGATCATCCACCTTATTTCTTATACTCCTTGCATTGAGATAGAACACTTTGAGTACTGTATTTGCTACCTTTTTTGATTCTGTATCCCTAATGCACTGATACTCACCCTGCTGGCTGCAGTTTTGTCCTATCATCTGCCTGCCCTTCCTGACAATCTGACTGCAGGCTATCTTTGTTCTTTTAACCATCCGTCCTATCCTGAGCCCCTTCATTCCAGTTTCTGTCCTCCTGACAAACAAGTTTAAACCCTCCCCAACAGCTCTAACAAACCTGCCGTGAGAATATTGGTCCCCCTCAGGTTCAGGTCATATCTCCCCCAGAAGAGATCCCAATGATCCAAGAACCTGAAGCCCTGCTTCCTGCACTAGATCTCAGCCATACATTCATCTGCTAAGTCATCCTGTTTCTACCCTCACTGGCAAGTGGCACAGGTAGCAATCCAGAAATTACTACCCTGCAGGTCCTGCTTCTCAGCTTTCTGCCTAGCTCTCTAAATTCTCTTTTCAGGATCTCTTTGCTTTTTCCTGTGTCATTTGTACCAAGACATCTGGCTGCGTTCTCTCCCCCGCCAAAATGCAATGGACACGATCCGAGACATTACTGACCCTGGTACCTAGGAGGCAACATACCATCTGGGTGTCCCGTTCACATCCACAGAATTTCCTGTCTGTTCCTCTGACTATTGAGTCCTTTATCATTACTGCTTCCCTCTTCTCCCTCTTTTCCCTTCTGTACCACAGACCTATGCTCAGTGCCAGTAACCTGGTCTCTGTGGCAATCCCCTGGGAGGTCATCCCCCCTACAACAGTATCCAAAACAGTATTCTTATTATTGAGGGGAATGGCCACAGGGGTGCTCTGCGCTAACTGCCTATTCACCTTCCCATTTCTTCTCCTGACAGTCACCCAGCTACCCGCTTCCTGCAATTTCGGGGTGACTACTTCCCTGGGTAACTCTGATCGATTATCTCCTCACTCTCCCATACAAGCTGAAGGTCATCCTGCTGCTGCTCCAGATTCCTAACACGGTCTTCACGGAGCTGCAGTTGGATGCATTTCACCCAGATGTAGTTCCCTGGGAGACTCTGGGTCTCCCAGGACTCCAACAGCCAGCACAAAGAACACACAATGGCCATTTAAACTACACAAAGTATCCTTGACCCAGTAAGAAAAAGCGGAAACTTAGCAGAAACTTACCCGGACAACCTACACAGAGCCAATGCCTCTTCCAAGCCGAAGTCATCTTTGAGCCAAATCCTGACCCTCCCACTCACACCACTGGCCCACTCCCAACAATGGCCGCTCCACCTGTCCCTTCTGTACTTTTATTTACTCCTCTCTGCGCTGCTCCCGCCACTCATTGGGCTGCTGGAATGACATGGAACACCTGTGAAGCTCTCCTTTTAAACGAGCACCACTGACCTGTGAGTAATCTCCTCACCGTGTGCTGCTCCCACTGCCATTCCAGCTGTCTGCGCTAGCCAGGTCAGTACAAGTGGAGAGGAAGCTATTGCCCATGCAGCAGGCTCCCTCCTCCTCGCGGCTGATAAATCCAAAGGGATGGCAGAGACCAATACAGTTTGCTACCAGTGGTGCTGCAGGAGTTCCCAGTCAGCATTGAACTCAACGTAGGACCGCTTAGGGACTGCAGCTCTGGAATTTTCCTTGGGGTTTACTCCCAAAGCCTCTCCCATGAATGGGTATAGTCACAAGGCGGCAGAGTTTTGAGATCAGAATTTTCCTCCTCCTAGATGAGCTGCCAACCACAGCTGACGAGCCCCATCTGCACACAGCAGCAGGTTTTAAAGCGCCAGTAACCCACCTTTGCCCCTTCTCCTGTCAGTAAAAACAGTTGCGCTGGGCTTAGTAGCTAAACCACAGGTGAAGGCCGGGAGCTGGACTTGGTTGTCAGAGGCTATTTGAGATGCATGTCATTGGGAGAATTTAATAGGTAGTGGCAGCTTATCCCCACTACTTCCCCTGGCTATGACAACTTCAAGGAACCCCTTATTAGTGTTTCCTGTCCATCTCTCTACTGAGCCCATCACATTGGTGGGTTTAGAGTTACACATTGGCCAGATTGGGTAAGGAATCAGTTGTATCTCTGACCATTCTCTCACTTTGTGATTACAGCTACTCTAAATAGATACTATAGAGTTATTTCATGTAGGATTACTTACTCAAATTGATGGTCTGCTGTCCGGGGTTTGAATTCTGTGTCTGCACCAATGGTCTAGAGGTCTGGATGCTCGATTACTCCCTTAAACGCTAGACCATCAAGTTCAAGTTTACTTGTCATTCAACCATATGAAGCCCCTTTTTACTGGGTGTCTCTGGAAATGCAACTCGTTAGCCCCTCACTAACAGCCACTGGACCCTCCTTTCTCCAGCTTCGTACATCTAAAGTGTATGCGACTTTGATCCCACCAAATCCATGAGACTGGGATGTCTCACACACCCAAACCCCAGTTTGTGTGAATGCTGTATGATTTACTGCCCTGCGATAGTCCAACAAGATTAAAAAAACAGATCACACACAATTATAAGGAAGTGTATTTGTGATTGTTAACTTAACCAAAGAGTTAGTAAAGAACTGCTACTGCTACTACTACGTCAACTCAGGCCTAGGGGGCTGGCGTCAGGCACGATGACGGACTCTCCACTTCTCCCTCTCCCTCACCATCACTTTGGAAGACACTAGCAGTATGATGGAAGTTCCAGGTGTCGGGAGTATGAAGTGTGTGAGGTTATCATAACTAGACAGAAGGTTCTTGGGCTTTGATTTATTTTATCATTAGTTTCCAAGTACCCTGAAACCTCATCCTTAATAATAGACTCCAACACTTTCCCAACCACTGAGGTTAGGCTAACTAGCCTATAATTTCCACTCTTTTGTCTTCCTCCCTTCTTAAAGAGTGGAGAAACATTTGCAATTTTCCATTCTTCAGTTTGCCTAGCACTTCTTCACTTTGTAATAGCAATGTCACTTACTCCTGTTCCCTGACACTCACAGACCTCTGGCATATAGCTAGTGTCTTCCACAGTAAAGACTGAAGCAAAGTACTTACTAAGTTCATATGTCATTTCTTTGTCCCCCATTTCTACCTCAACAGTATTTTTTTCAGTGGGTCCAATTTCAACTCTCACCTCCCTTTTATTCTTTATATAACTGGAAAAACCTTTATTATCCTGCTTTATATTATTGGTTAGTCTGCCCTCATATTTTACCTTTTCCCTTCTTATAGCTTTTTTAGTTGCCTTCTGTTGGATTTTAAATGCTTCCCAGTCATCCAACTTCCCACTCACTTTTGCTACCTTATATGCCCTTTCCTTGGCTTTTATGAAGTCCTTAACCTCCCTTATCAGCCATGGTTGCCTACCCCACTACTTAAGAACTTCTTTTGTGGGACAATCTATCCTGTGTTTTGTGAACTATTCACATAAACTTCAGCCATCTCTGCTCTGCCATCATCCCTGCCAGTATCCTCCACCAATTCAACTGGGCAAGGTCATAGAAACATAGAAAATAGGTGCAGGAGTAGGCCATTCGGCCCTTCGAGTCTGCACCGCCATTTATTATGATCATGGCTGATCATCCAACTCAGAACCCCGCCCCAGCCTTCCCTCCATACCCCCTGACCCCTGTAGCCACAAGGGCCATATATAACTCCCTCTTAAACATAGCCAATGAACTGGCCTCAACAGTTTCCTGTGGCAGAGAATTCCACAGATTCACCACTCTCTGTGTGAAGAAGTTTTTCCTAATCTCGGTCCTAAAAGGCTTCCCCTCTATCCTCAAACTGTGACCCCTCGTTCTGGACTTCCCCAACATCGGGAACAATCTTCCTGCATCTAGCCTGTCCAATCCCTTTAGGATCTTATACGTTTCAATCAGATCCCCCCTCAATCTTCTAAATTCCAACGTGTACAAGCCCAGTTCATCCAGTCTTTCTTCATATGAAAGTCCTGCCATCCCAGGAATCAATCTGGTGAACCTTCTTTGTACTCCCTCTATGGCAAGGATGTCTTTCCTCAGATTAGGGGACCAAAACTGCACACAATACTCCAGGTGTGGTCTCACCAAGGCCTTGTACAACTGCAGTAGTACCTCCCTGCTCCTGTACTCGAATCCTCTCGCTATAAATGCCAGCATACCATTCGCCTTTTTCACCGCCTGCTGTACCTGCATGCCCACTTTCAATGACTGGTGTATAATGACACCCAGGTCTCGTTGCACCTCCCCTTTTCCTAATCGGCCACCATTCAGATAATAATCTGTTTTCCTATTTTTGCCACCAAAGTGGATAACTTCACATTTATCCACATTAAATTGCATCTGCCATGAGTTTGCCCACTCACCCAACCTATCCAAGTCACCCTGCATCCTCTTAGCATCCTCCTCACTGCTAACACTGCCACCCAGCTTCGTGTCATCCGCAAACTTGGAGATGCTGCATTTAATTCCCTCATCCAAGTCGTTAATATATATTGTAAACAACTGGGGTCCCAGCACTGAGCCTTGCGGTACCCCACTAGTCACCGCCTGCCATTCTGAAAAGGTCCCGTTTATTCCCACTCTTTGCTTCCTGTCTGCTAACCAATTCTCCACCCACACCAATACCTTACCCCCAATACCGTGTGCTTTAAGTTTCCACACTAATCTCCTGTGTGGGACCTTGTCAAAAGCCTTTTGAAAATCCAAATATACCACATCCACTGGTTCTCCCCTATCCACTCTACTAGTTACATCCTCAAAAAATTCTATGAGATTCGTCAGACATGATTTTCCTTTCACAAATCCATGCTGACTTTGTCCGATCATTTCACCGCTTTCCAAATGTGCTGTTATCACATCCTTGATAACTGACTCCAGCAGTTTCCCCACCACCGACGTTAGGCTAACCGGTCTATAATTCCCCGGTTTCTCTCTCCCTCCTTTTTTAAAAAGTGGGGTTACATTAGCCACCCTCCAATCCTCAGGAACTAGTCCAGAATCTAACGAGTTTTGAAAAATTAACACTAATGCATCCACTATTTCTTGGGCTACTTCCTTAAGCACTCTAGGATGCAGACCATCTGGCCCTGGGGATTTATCTGCCTTCAATCCCTTCAATTTACCTAACACCACTTCCCTACTAACATGTATTTCGCTCAGTTCCTCCATCTCACTGGACCCTCTGTCCCTTACTATTTCTGGAAGATTATTTATGTCCTCCTTAGTGAAGACAGAACCAAAGTAATTATTCAATTGGTCTGCCATGTCCTTGCTCCCCATAATCAATTCACCTGTTTCTGTCTGCAGGGGACCTACATTTGTCTTTACCAGTCTTTTTCTTTTTACATATCTATAAAAGCTTTTACAGTCAGTTTTTATGTTCCCTGCCAGTTTTCTCTCATAATCTTTTTTCCCCTTCCTAATTAAGCCCTTTGTCCTCCTCTGCTGAACTCTGAATTTCTCCCAGTCCTCAGGTGAGCCACTTTCTCTGGCTAATTTGTATGCTACTTCTTTGGAATTGATACTATCCCTAATTTCTCTTGTCAGCCACGAGTGCACTACCTTCCTTGATTTATTCTTTTGCCAAACTGGGATGAACAATTGTTGTAGTTCATCCATGCAACCTTTAAATGCTTGCCATTGCATATCCACCGTCAATCCTTTAAGTGTCATTTGCCAGTCTATCTTAGCTAATTCACGTCTCATACCTTCAAAGTTACCAAAGCTCGATGACCTTCGTCTGGTCAGGGAGAGCGAGGAGGTGATAGAGAGGAGTGGAAGGCAGGTGGTCACGCCGGGGCCACGGGAGGCAGACAAGTGGGTCACGGTTAGGAAGGGGAAGGGGAAAAGTCAGGTGATGGGGAGTACCCCGGTGGCTGTGCCCCTTAACAACAGGTAATCCTGTTTGAGTACTGTTGGGGGGGACAGCTTACCCGGGGGAAGCGACAGTGGCCGTCCTCTCTCATGCCTCTGTAATTCCCTTTATTCCATTGTGATACTGATACATGTGACTTTTGCTTCTCCCTCTCAAACTGCAGTATGAATTCAATCATATTACCGCAAGGCTCAGTGCTGGGACCCCAGTTGTTTACAATATATATTAATGACTTGGATGAGGGAATTAAATGCAGCATCTCCAAGTTTGCGGATGACACAAAGCTGGGTGGCAGTGTTAGCAGTGAGGAGGATGCTAAGAGGATGCAGGGTGACTTGGATAGGTTGGGTGAGTGGGCAAACTCATGGCAGATGCAATTTAATGTGGATAAATGTGAAGTTATCCACTTTGGTGGCAAAAATAGGAAAACAGATTATTATCTGAATGGTGGCCGATTAGGAAAAGGGGAGGTGCAACGAGACCTGGGTGTCATTATACACCAGTCATTGAAAGTGGGCATGCAGGTACAGCAGGCGGTGAAAAAGGCGAACGGTATGCTGGCATTTATAGCGAGAGGATTCGAGTACAGGAGCAGGGAGGTACTACTGCAGTTGTACAAGGCCTTGGTGAGACCACACCTGGAGTATTGTGTGCAGTTTTGGTCCCCTAATCTGAGGAAAGACATCTTTGCCATAGAGGGAGTACAAAGAAGGTTCACCAGATTGATTCCTGGGATGGCAGGTCTTTCATATGAAGAAAGACTGGATGAACTGGGCTTGTACTCGTTGGAATTTAGAAGATTGAGGGGGGATCTGATTGAAACGTATAAGATCCTAAAGGGATTGGACAGGCTAGATGCGGGAAGATTGTTCCCGATGTTGGGGAGGTCTAGAACGAGGGGTCACAGTTTGAGGATAGAGGGGAAGCCTTTTAGGATCGAGGTTAGGAAAAACTTCTTCACACAGAGAGTGGTGAATCTGTGGAATTCTCTGCCACAGCAAACTGTTGAGGCCAGTTCATTAGCTATGTTTAAAAGGAAGTTAGATATGGCCCTTGTGGCTACAGGGGTCAGGGGGTATGGAGGGAAGGCTGGGTTCTGAGTTGGATGATCAGCCATGATCATAATAAATGGCGGTGCAGGCTCGAAGGACCGAATGGCCTACTCCTGCACCTATTTTCTATGTTTCTATGTTTCTATATTATGATCACTGTCTCCTAAGAGTTCCTTTCCATTAAGCTGACCAATAAAATCTGGATTATTACACAACACCCAGTCTAAGATTGCCTCTCCCCAAGTAGTCTCAAGTACAAGCTGCTCTAAAAAGCCTCCTCATAGCATTTAAGTTCCCTCTCTTGCAATCCGACACCTACTTGATTTTCTCAATCCTCTTGCACATTGAAGTCCCCCATTAAAATTGTGACGTTACCCTAATTACATGCCCTTTCCAGCTCCGTTTGAAATCCCAACCCCACATCTTGGCTCCTATTTGGAGGCCTATATATAAGAAACATAGAAACATAGAAAATAGGTGCAGGAGTAGGCCATTCGGCCCTTCAAGCCTGCACCGCCATTTATTATGATCATGGCTGATCATCCAACTTAGAACCCCGCCCCAGCCTTCCCTCCATACCCCCTGACCCCCGTAGCCACAAGGGCCATATCTAACTCCCTCTTAAATATAGCCAATGAACCGGCCTCAGCAGTTTCCTGTGGCAGAGAATTCCACAGATTCACCACTCTCTGTGTGAAGAAGTTTTTCCTAATCTCGGTCCTAAAAGGCTTCCCCTCTATTCTCAAACTGTGACCCCTCGTTCTGGAAGACCATAAGACTACAAGATATAGGAGCAGAAGTAGGCTGTTCAGCCCATCGAGTCTGCTCCACCATTCAATCATGGACTGATCCAACTCTTCCAGTCATCCCCACTCCCCTGCCTTCTCCCCATACCCTTTGATGCCCTGGCTAATCAAGAACCTATCTATCTCTGCTTTAAATGCACCCAATGACTTGGCCTCCACAGCCGCTTGTGGCAACAAATTCCACAGATTTACCCCACTCTGACTAAAGTAATTTCTCTTCATATCAGTTCTAAATGGACGTCCTTCAATCCTGAATTCGCACCCTCTTGTCCTAGAATCCCCTACTATGGGAAATAACTTTGCTCTATCTAATCTGTTCAGACGTTTTAACATTCAGAATGTTTCAATGAGATCCCCCACCCCACCCCCCATTCTCCTGAACTCCAGGGAATACAGCCCAAGAGCTGCCAGACGTTCCTCATACAGTAACTCTTTTATTCCTGGAATCATTCTCGTGTATCTTCTCTGAACCCTCTCCGATGTCAGTATATCCTTTCTAAAATAAGGAGCCCAAAACTGCACACAATACTCCAAGTATGGTCTCACGAGTGCCTCAACATCACATCCCTGCTCTTATATTCTATACCTCTAGAAATTAGAAAGATTAGAAAATATGCATTATGATCAGAGATTAAGGGAGCTAGGGCTTTACTCTTTGGAGAGGAGGAGAATGAGAGGAGACGTAATAGAGGTGTACAAGATATTAAGAGGAATAGATAGAGTGGATAGCCAGCGCCTCTTCCCCAGGGCACCACTGCTCAATACAAGAGGACGTGGCTTTAAGGTAAGGGGTGGGAAGTTCAAGGGGGATATTAGAGGAAGGTTTTTTACTCAGAGAATGGTTGGTGCGTGGAATGCACTGCCTGAGTCAGTGGTGGAGGCAGATACACTAGTGAAGTTTAAGAGACTACTGGACAGGTATATGGAGGAATCTAAGGTGGGGGCTTATATGGGAGGCAGGGTTTGAGGGTCAGCACAACATTGTGGGCCGAAGGGCCTGTACTGTGCTGTACCATTCTATGTTCTATGTTCTATTAAATGAATGCCAACATTGTATTTGCCTTCTTCAACACCGACTCAACCTAGAGATTAACCTTTAGGGTATCCTGCACAAGGACTCCCAAGTCCCTTTGCATCTCTGCATTTAAATACTCTCCCCATCTAAATACTATAATAGTCTGCCCATTTATTTCTTCCACCAAAGTGCATGACCATACACTTTCCAACATTGTATTTCATTTGTCACTTCTTTGCCCATTCCCCTAAACTATCTAAGTCTCTCTGTAGGGTTTCTGCTACCTGCTCCTCCACTTATCTTTGTACCATCGGCAAATTTAGCCACAAATCCATTAATCCCATAGTCCACATCATTGACATACATCGTAAAAAGCAGTGGTCCCAACACCGACCCCTGTGGAAATCCACTGGTAACCGGCAGCCAGCCAGAATAGGATCTCTTTATTCCCACTCTCTGTTTTCTGCCGATCAGCCGATGCTCCACCCACGCTAGTAACTTCCCTGTAATTCCATGGACTCTTATCTTGCTTAGTAGCCTCCTGTGTGGCACCTTGTCAAAGGCCTTCTGAAAATCCAAGTACACCACATCTACTGCATCTCCTTTGTCTATCCTGCTTGTAATTTCCTCAAAGAATTGCAGTAGGTTTGTCAGGCAAGATTTTCCTTTCAGGAAACCATGCTGGCTTTGGCCGATCTTGTCATATGCCTCCAGGTATTCTGTAATCTCATCTCTAACATAAAAACGGACTGTAAAAGCTTTTATAGATATGTAAAAAGGAAAAGACTGATAAAGACAAATGTAGGTCCCCTGCAAACAGAAACAGGTGAATTGATTATGGGGAGCAAGGACATGGCAGACCAATTGAATAATTACTTTGGTTCTGTCTTCACTAAGGAGGACATAAATAATCTTCCAGAAATAGTAAGGGACAGAGGGTCCAGTGAGATGGAGGAACTGAGCGAAATACATGTTGGAAGGGAAGTGGTGTTAGGTAAATTGAAGGGATTGAAGGCAGATAAATCCCCAGGGCCAGATGGTCTGCATCCCAGAGTGCTTAAGGAAGTGGCCCAAGAAATAGTGGATGCATTAGTGATAATTTTTCAAAACTCGTTAGATTCTGGACTAGTTCCTGAGGATTGGAGGGTGGCTAATGTAACCCCACTTTTTAAAAAAGGAGGGAGAGAGAAACCGGGGAATTATAGGCCAGTTAGCCTAACGTCGGTGGTGGGGAAACTGCTGGAGTCAGTTATCAAGGATGTGATAACAGCACATTTGGAAAGCGGTGAAATGATCGGACAAAGTCAGCATGGATTTGTGAAAGGAAAATCATGTCTGACGAATCTCATAGAATTTTTTGAGGATGTAACTAGTAGAGTGGATAGGGGAGAACCAGTGGATGTGGTATATTTGGATTTTCAAAAGGCTTTTGACAAGGTCCCACACAGGAGATTAGTGTGGAAACTTAAAGCACACGGTATTGGGGGTAAGGTATTGGTGTGGGTGGAGAATTGGTTAGCAGACAGGAAGCAAAGAGTGGGAATAAACGGGACCTTTTCAGAATGGCAGGCGGTGACTAGTGGGGTACCGCAAGGCTCAGTGCTGGGACCCCAGTTGTTTACAATATATATTAATGACTTGGATGAGGGAATTAAATACAGCATCTCCAAGTTTGCGGATGACACAAAGCTGGGTGGCAGTGTTAGCAGTGAGGAGGATGCTAAGAGGATGCAGGGTGACTTGGATAGGTTGGGTGAGTGGGCAAACTCATGGCAGATGCAATTTAATGTGGATAAATGTGAAGTTATCCACTTTGGTGGCAAAAATAGGAAAACAGATTATTATCTGAATGGTGGCCGATTAGGAAAAGGGGAGGTGCAACGAGACCTGGGTGTCATTATACACCAGTCATTGAAAGTGGGCATGCAGGTACAGCAGGCGGTGAAGAAGGCGAACGGTATGCTGGCATTTATAGCGAGAGGATTCGAGTACAGGAGCAGGGAGGTACTACTGCAGTTGTACAAGGCCTTGGTGAGACCACACCTGGAGTATTGTGTGCAGTTTTGGTCCCCTAATCTGAGGAAAGACATCTTTGCCATAGGAGTACAAAGAAGGTTCACCAGATTGATTCCTGGGATGGCAGGTCTTTCATATGAAGAAAGACTGGATGAACTGGGCTTGTACTCGTTGGAATTTAGAAGATTGAGGGGGGATCTGATTGAACCGTATAAGATCCTAAAGGGATTGGACAGGCTAGATGCAGGAAGATTGTTCCCGATGTTGGGGAGGTCTAGAACGAGGGGTCACAGTTTGAGGATAGAGGGGAAGCCTTTTAGGACCGAGGTTAGGAAAAACTTCTTCACACAGAGAGTGGTGAATCTGTGGAATTCTCTGCCACAGCAAACTGTTGAGGCCAGTTCATTAGCTATGTTTAAAAGGAAGTTAGATATGGCCCTTGTGGCTACAGGGGTCAGGGTGTATGGAGGGAAGGCTGGGTTCTGAGTTGGATGATCAGCCATGATCATAATAAATGGCGGTGCAGGCTCGAAGGGCCGAATGGCCTACTCCTGCACCTATTTTCTATGTTTCTATGTTTCTAACAATAGAGTCCAACAACTTCCCAACCACTGATGTCAGGCTAACAGGTCTATAGTTTCCTTTCTGCTGCCTCCCACCCTTCTTAAATAGCAGAGTAACATTTGCAATTTTCCAGTCATCTGGTACAATGCCAGAATCTAGCAATTTTTGAAAGATCATTGTTAACGCCTCCACAGTCTCTCCAGCTACTTCCTTCAGAAGCCGAGGGTGCATTTCATCAGATCCAGGAGATTTATCCACCCTCAGGCCGTTAAGTTTCTCAGCTGTAATTTTCACTGCACAAACTTCACTTCCCTGACACTCTTGAATGTCCAGTATACTGCAGACCTCTTCCACTGTGAAGACTGATGCAAAATACACATTCAGTTCCTCTACCATCTCTGCATCTCTCATTACAATACCTCCAGCGTCATTTTCTATTGGTCTTATATCTACCCTCAACTCTCCTTTACCCTTTATATACTTAGTCGCCAGCTTCCTTTAATAATTCATCTTTTCCTTCCTAATGACCTTCTTAGTTTCCTTCTGCAAGTTTTTAAAAGCTTCCCAGTCCTCTGTCTTCCCACTAGCTCCGGTTTCCTTGTATGCCCCGTCTTTTGCTTTTACTGTGGCTCTGACTTCGCTTGCAGTTTCTTAATTCTACCCATAAAGATTCAACATTATCTAACCCATGTCACCTCTTTCTAAAGATGTAATTCCATCTCCTACCAACAGAGCCACACCACTGCCTATGCCTTCCTGCCTGTCCTTTCGATGCAAACTTTATTCTTTGATGTTAAACTCCCAACTGTGACCTTCTTTCAGCCACGACCCAGTAATGCCCACAACGTCATACCAACCAATCTCTAATTGCACCACGAGTTTGTTCACCTTATTCCGAATGCTATGTGCATTTAAATACCGCACCTTCAGTCCGGCAACCTTCGCTCTTTTGAATTTTTCCCGTGGTACAATTTAACTCTTTGCTCTGTCTGCACTTGTACCCAGTCATTGGCTTGTCCTTCCTTACATTCATGTTACATTCTTCATCTACTTGTAAACCTGCTGGCTCATCCTCAGCTCCGTCATCCTGGTTCCTGTCCCCCTGCCATTTCCAACAGCTCTGGTAAACCTGCCTGCAAGAATATTGGTCCCCTCTGGATTCAAGTGCAACCCGTCTGTTTCGTACAGGTCACACTGGCCCCAGAAGAGGTCCCAGTGATCCAGAAATCTGAACCCCTGCCCCCTGCTCCATTTCTTCAGCCACACATTTATCTGCCACCTCGTTCTATTCCTCTCCTCATGTGGTGTGACACAGTCAGCAAACCCGAGATTAATACTCTTGAGGTCCTGCTACTCAGCTTCCTTCCAACTCCCTGTAGTCTGTTTTCAGGACCTCCTCCCTTTTTCTACCTATGTTGTTGGTACCAATATGTACCAATGACATTACAATAGGGTCTCTTAAGGGTCTCCTGGATAGGTACATGAAGCTTAGAAAAAGAGAGAGCTATGGGTAACCCTAGGTAATTTCTAAAGTAAGAACATGTTCAGCACAGCATTGTGGGCCGAAGGGCCTGTATTGTGCTGTGGTTTTCTATGTTTCCACAACTGGCTGCTCACCCTCCCTTTTCACAATATCGTGGACACATTCAGAAACATCGTGGCCCCGGCACCTGGGAGGCAAACTACCATTCGTGTTTCCTTTCCACGTCTACAGAATCGTCTGTGTGTCCCTCCAACTATACAGTCCCCTATCACTGCCGTCATCCTCTTCAGTTCCCTACCCTTCTGAGCCACGGGGACAGACTCAGTGCCAGAGGCGTGGCCGCTGTTACTTCTCCCAGGTAGATCGTCCCCCCCAACAGTACTCAAAATTGTGTACATTGTTGAGGGGGATGACCACAGGGGTGCTCTCCACTATCTGACATTCTCCCTTCCCTCTCCTGACAGCCACCCATTTATCTGTTCCTGTAGCCTTGGGGTGACTACCTCCCCCGGCTCCTGTCTATCACTGTTTCACTTTCCCTAACAAGCCAAAGGTCATCGAGCTGCAGCTCCAGTTCCCTAACGTGGTCTCTAAGGAGCTGCATGTCGATGTACCTGGTGCAGACATGGCCATTGGGGAGTCTGGGAGTCTTCTGGAAATCCCACATCGGACACCCAGAACAGAACATTGGCCCTGTAGACACTATTTCTGCAAGAGTTAAATAAGAAATAAGGAATGAACTTGCCTACTTACCTTGTCTACTTTTCTTAGAGAGGATGTGCTGAAACTGGAGAGGGTTCAAAGGAGGTTCACAAAAATGATTCCAGGTTTGAATGGCTTGTCATAGGAAGAATGCTTTATAGTTCTGGGCCTGTATTCTCTGGAATTCAGAAAAATGAGGGGTGACCTCACTGAAACCTATAGAATAGTGAAAGGCCTTGATAGAGTGGATGTGGAGAGGATGTTTCCTGTGGTAAGAGAGTCTAAATCAGAGGGCACAGCCTCAGTATAGAGGGGTGTCCTTTTAGAATGGAGATGAGGAGGAATTTCTTTAGCCAGAGAGTGGTGAATCTGTGGAATTCTTTGCCACAGGCAGCTGTGGAGGACAAGTCTTTGTGTATATTTAAGGCAGAGGTTGATAGATTCTTGATTGGTCAGGGCATGAAGCGATACAGGGGAGAAGGCAGGAGACTGGGGCTGAGAGGAAAATTGGATCAGCCATGATGAAATGGTGGAGCAGACTCGATGGCCTACCTCTGCTCCTGTATCTTATGGTCTTATCTGTCTGTACGCAGTTCGACCGGTGAGAATGGCTCCAGGGGCTGTGGTGTGTCTTTTGTTTGAGATGTGGGAGGTCTGGGAGACCGTCAGCCTCCTGGATAACCACATCTGCACCAGATACACTGAGCTGCAGCTCAGTGACCTTCGGCTGGTCTGGGGAAGTGAAGAAGTGATAACAGGAATGTGGTCTCCCCTCAAATGCAGGAGGCAGGGAGATGGGTGACTGTCAGGGGAGGAAAGGGAAGTGGCCAGTGAGTACAGAGCACCCTTGTGGCCATTCCCATCAGTAATGAGTACAGGATACTGTTGACCTACTGGGGTAAACTGCTCTCCGGGACTGACTCCGCCGCTGCGGCTCAGAAGGCAAGCGGGGAGAAGTGGACTG
This sequence comes from Mobula hypostoma, assembly GCF_963921235.1. NCBI lineage: Eukaryota > Metazoa > Chordata > Chondrichthyes > Myliobatiformes > Myliobatidae > Mobula > Mobula hypostoma. Next base: position 2,231,008 of record NC_086107.1, read on the forward strand.
CAGCGGGAACAGGGGATTCCACAGTCTGAGGAACAGAGGTGAGACAACATGGACACGATAGAGTCACCTGGGTGGTAGGTTGCTTGTGTGTGCCAGCGTCAGGGACGTCTCAGATCAGCTCCACGACATTCCGAGCGGGGAGGGTGAGCATTGGTACATTTTGACACCAAAAACACAGACAGCAAAAACAAATAAGTCCAAAATAGAGAGTTTAGGGAGCTGGGTAGAAAGCTGAAAACCAGGGTAGCAACTAATATCCTGACAGGCAGGTTTGCCGAAGCTGTTGGGCAGGGGGTTGGGAACTGGAGTGGTGGGGCTCTTGGTTGTGAGACTGTCAGAAGGACAGGCAAATGATAGCGGAAAATTACAAGCAGTGGGATGAGTTGCAGTGTAAAGGGGGGAAAAAATTGAAAAGGGTGACAGATACCAGACTGAAGGCGTTATTTATGAAAGCATGCAGCCTATGGAATGAAGTAGATGATTTTGTAGCATAGTTAGATATCGACAGATATGACGTGGGCATCTCTGAGCTTAACATCCAAGGTTACGTCTTGTATCAAAAAAGCAAGCAGGCCTAAGGGGAGAGGTGGCTGTGTTGGTAAAAAAAAAATGAAAACAAATCTTTAGAAAGAGGTGATATGGGATCGGAACATGTAGAACCTTTGTGGATAGAGTTAAGAAACTGCAAGGGTTAAAAGATCCTGATGGGAGTTATATACAGGCCTCCGAACAGTAGTCAGGATGTTGACTACAAATTACAAGGGGAGATAGAAAAGGCATGTCAAAAGGCAATGTTACAATAGTCATGGGGGATTTCAATATGCAGATAGATTGGGAAAGTCAGGTTGGTGCTGGATCCTGAAATGGAATTTGTAGAATGCCTACAAGATGGCTTTTTAGAGCAGCTTGTGGTTGAGCCCACTAGGGGAAGTGCAATTCTGGATTGGGTGCTGTGTAATGAACCGAATTTGGTTAGAGAGCTTAGGGTAAAGGAACCCTTAGGAGACAGTGATCATAATATGATAGAATTCACCCTGCAAGTTCAGGGAGAAGCTAAAGTCTTACAATGGAGTAAGGGGAATTACAGAGGCATGAGACAGGAGCTGGCCAAAGTTGATTGGAAGGGGACACTAGCAGAGATGTGGCACGTGGCCAAGTGGTTAAGGCGTTGGACTAGTGATCTGAAGGTCATGAGTTTGAGCCCCAGCCGAGGTAGCGTGTTGTGTCCTTGAGCAAGGCACTTAACCACACATTGCTCCAGTCCACCCAGCTGAAAATGGGTACTGGCAAAAATGCTGGGGGTTAACCTCACGATAGACTGGCATCCTATCTGGGGGTGCGGGGGGAGTCTTGTACTCTCAGTCGCTTCACGCCACGGAAACCGGCATAAGCACTGGCTTGATGAGCCTATGAGGCTCGGGACAGACTTTAACTTTAACTAGCAGGGATGTGGCAGAGCTGGAATTTCTGGGAGCAGTCGGAAAGCTCAGGATAGATGCATTCCAAGGAAGAGGAAGTATTCTAAAGGCAGGATGACGCAACATCCTTGTGGCTGACAAGGGAAGTCAAAGCAACATAAAAGCAAAAGACAGGGCATATAACAGAGCAAAAATTAGTAGGGAGTTCAAGGAGTGGGAAACTTTTAAAAACCAATGGAAGGCAACTAAAAAAACATAAGGGGGAGATGAGTATTTTGGACCAAAAGGCAGAGGAGCAAAATTAGGCCATTGTGTCTGCACTGCCATTTCATTATGGAAATAGTTTACCCTTCTACCAAAGTGCATGACCGTACACTTCCTGACACCATATTCCATCTGCCACTTCTTCTAATCTGTCTAAATCCTCCTGCAGCCTCTCTACTTTCCTCAAATCTACCTGCTCCTCCACTGATCTTCGCATCGTCCATAAACTTGGTCACAAACCCATCGATTCCGTCATCCAAATCATTGGCATACAATGTAAAAAGAAACAGTCCCTGTGGAACAACACTAGTCACCGGCAGCCAAGCAGAAAAGGTTCCCCGTTGAAGTTTAGATCCCACATCATGGTTACTGTTCGGATAAGTGTATACAACTTTCATCAGGGTCTCTTCACCCTTGTAATTCTTTAACTTTACCCACAAGAATTCTACATCTTTCTTATGATTTGATTTGATTTTTTACCAAGAGCACCATGCCAGCCCCTCTGTAAACCTGTCTGAATGATCTATGATCTTTCAGCCACGTCTCAGTGATGACCAAAACAACATACCTACCACCTTTAACTGTACTCAAGATCAGCTACCTTATTCCATATACTGATTGCATAATAAGCTAGGTGTCCCCCCAGCTAAGCAGTGAAATTGAACCAGGCAAGAGTAGAAAGTGATCGAGTGTGTCAAGGCAGTGCCAAGGTGCTTGAGGGGACCCAGGTGTATATAAAGAGCCAACCAGGGGCCAGGGAGACAGTCAGACAGCACGGACTCACCTTTTCTCACATCTCTAACTGCCTCTTAAGTGTCGCAAATGTATCTGCTGTCTCCAGTTCCTCTGGCAGCACGTCCCAGACATTCATCACTCTTACCCTTGAGTTTAAATTTACTCTGCATATCTCCCTCTCTCATCTTAAGCTTCTGCAAGCGAGTCTTTGACATTTTCAACCTGGGATAAAATCGCTGTCTACCTACTCTCATAAACTTGTATTTGGTCTTTAATGAACATCTCTTTACAGCTGATTCTCTCTAATCCAGTCAGCATCCTGGCAAACCTCTTCTGCATCCTCTCCAAAGCTTCCACATCCTCCTGTAACTGGCTGACCAGATCTGCATTTCTTGCATACTTCTGCAACTTTCTGAGCCACACAGTCTGGAACCCAGAGGTTTTACACATCTCCTTTGTCAGTGTAGTATAGTGAGGGTCCTGGACTGATCTAGAGCTGAATAGCACAATCACTCATTCTCCCACTCGGACACGGAGGACAATGTGGTACGACGGCGGCAGAATCAATGGAGAAACCCACCTGTTTGACAGCAACAATTGCAAATCAGTATCTTCAAGCTATACTTGTGGGAAATTGATAAAGGGCAAAGGCAGGAAACTGCAGGCCACAAGACAATGGAGATGGTTATCAACTTGAGGAGAACTCGCCCCACCCACACACCTCTTCACATTAGCAGCACAGCAGTGGAAACTCTGAGCGGTTTCAAATTCCTGGCAGTGCACATCTCGCACAACCTCCCATAGTCCCACAACATTTTCTACACAATCAGTAAAGCTCACCAACGCCTCTACTTTGTGAGGAGGCAGAAGAGAGCTGGACCTTGCACATCCGTACATTCTACAGATACACACAAGAGAGCATCCAAACATGCTGCATCACAGCGTGGTACAGAAAATGTGCAGTGGGTCACAGAAAGACTCTACAATGGGTAGTCAAAACTGCCCAACACATCACTGGCACCAGCCTATCTACAGTTGTAGGGTAACTCACACAAAATACTGTAGGAACTCAGCAGGTCAGGCAGCATCCATGGAAATGAATAAATAGGACACTCAAAGCTGCCGCACAGGTTGACTCTGTGGTTAAGAAGGCATATGGTGCATTAGCCTTCATCAACTGTGGGACTGAGTTCAAAAGCCGAGAGGCTATATAGCTATAGAGGACCCTGGTCAGACCCTACTTTGAATACTGTGCTCAGTTCTGGTCGCTTCACTACCGGAAGGATGTGGAAACCACGGAAAGTGTGCAGAGGAGATTTACAAGGATGTTGCCTGGATTGGGGAGCATGCCTTATGAGAATAGGTTGAGTGAACTTGGCCTTTTCTCCTTGGGGCGACAGAGGATGAGAGGTGACCTGACAGAGGTGTATAAGGTGATGAGAGGCATTGATCGTGTGGATAGTCGGAGGCTTTTTCCCAGGGCTGAAATGGCTAACATGAGAGGGCATAGCTTTAAGACGCTTGGAAGCAGGTACAGAGGAGATGTCAGGGTAAGTTTTCTACGCAGAGAGTGGTGAGTGCGTGGAATGGGCTGCCGGCAACGGTGGTGGAGGCAGATACAATAGGGTCTTTTAAGAGACTCCTGGATAGGTACATGGAGCTTAGAAAAATAGAGGGCTATGGGTAACCCGAGGTAATTTCTAAGGTATGGACATGTTCGGCACAGCTTTGTGGGCCAAAGGGTCTGTATTGTGCTGCAGGTTTTCTATGTTTCTGTGTTTTGGGTTGAGACCTTTCATCAGGACTGGAAAAACAGATGAGAATTCAAAGTAAGAAGGGGGGGAGGGGAGGAAGAAGTACAAGGTGGGAGGTGAGGGGTGAAACCAGGAGAGGGAAGAGGTGATGTAAAGAGCTGGGAAGTTGATTGGTGAAAGAGATAAAGGGCAGGAGAAGGGGGAACCTGATAGGAGAGGACAGAAGGCCATGAAAGAAAGGGAACACCAGAGGGAGTTGATCAGCAGGTAAGAAGATAAGGTGAGAGAGGGAAATAGGAATGGAGGATGGTGAAGGGTGTGGGGGGGCAATTACTAGAAGTTTGAGAAATCGATGTTCATGCCATCAGGTTGGAGGCTACCCAGACAGAATATAAGCTGTTGCTCCTCCAACCTGAGTGTGGCCTCATCGCAACAGTAGAGGCGGCCGTGGACTGACATTTCAGAATGGGAATGGGAAGTAGAACTGAAATGGGTGGCTACTAGGAGATCCTACTTTTGGTGGTGGACGGAGCGTAGATGCTCAGTGAAATGGTCTCTCAATCTACATTGGGACCCACTCATATACAAGAGGCAACACTGGGAGCTCCGAACACAGTATATCACCCCGAAAGACCCACAGGTGAAGTGTAACCTCACCTGGAAGGACTGTTTGGGGCCCTGGATGGTAGTGAGGGAGGAGGTGTAGGGGCAGATGTAGCACTTGTTCTTTTTGCAAGGGTAAGTGCCAGGCGGAAGATCAGTGGGAAAGGATGAATGGACAAGGGAGTCATGTAGGAAGCGGTCCCTGTGGAAACCGGAAAGACAAGGGAGGAAAAGCTGTGCTTGATGATGGGAGCCTGTTGGAGATTGCAAAAGTTACAGAGAATTATGTGCTGGATGCGGAGACTAACGGGGTGTTAGGTGAGGAGAGGAGGAACCGTATCCCTGGTATTGAAAGGTCAAGGACATATTTACAGAAAAGTGTCTGAAAAGGGCCAGTGACATCATGAAGGATCCCACCCACCCTGCTCATAGACTGTTGTCCCACTCCCATCGGGGAGAGGCTACCGAGCACCCACACCAGATCAACCAGACTCAAAAACAGTTACTTTCCACAGCAGTAAGGTTTATCAACACCTCCACCCACTAACCCACCCTCCACACCCCCAACCAGTACTACTTTATTATTTCTTGCCAGTCACCTTGTGTACAGACATTCCTGTATTGAGCATCAATTTATGGACAGACAACCAATCTATTGGTTTTATATTAGGTGCTTTTATTTATTATGTTTTTATTCTATTTTTTAGCATAATGTTTTTTATGGCTACATTGGATCTAGAGTAACAATTATTTCACTCTCCTTCACACGTATACTGACAAATGACAATAAACAATCTTGAATCTGAAATCTTGAATCCTAAATATTTTGGGATCATGGTTCCCAGTCTGACCACAACAGTTGTAGTTTAGAGACTGACCACCAGGTGGTGCACATGTGCCACCTGCGGGAACATTCCCTTTAAATCATTCCCCTTCCCACTGAATCCCGCTCTGCGGCAAATCCCACTTCCCAATAATAACTACTGTACAGTCAAAAGGTGGTGCTGGGGGGGGGGGTCACACTGTGGGAGGGGTGATACTGAGGGAGGGTCACACTGTGGGAGGGGCGGTACTGAGGGAGGGTCACACTGTGGGAGGGGTGGTACTGAGGGAGGGTCACACTGTGGGAGGGGCGGTACTGAGGGAGGGTCACACTGTGGGAGGGGTGGTACTGAGGGAGGGTCACACTGTGGGAGGGGTGATACTGTGGGAGGGTCACACTGTGGGAGGGGTGGTACTGAGGGAGGGTCACACTGTGGGAGGGGCGGCACTGAGGGAGGGTCACACTGTGTGAGGGATGGTACTGAGGGAGGGTCACACTGTGGGTGGGGTGATACTGAGGGAGGGCCACACTGTGGGAGGGGTGGTAGTGAGGGAGGGTCACACTGTGGGAGGGGTGGTACTGACGGTGAGTCAAACTGTGGGAGGGGTGGTACTGAGGGAGGGTCACACTGTGAGAGGGGTGGTACTGAGGGAGGGTCACACTGTGGGAGGGGCAGTACTGAGGGAGGGTCACACTGGAAGGGGTGGTACTGAGGGAGGGTCACACTGTGGGAGGGGTGGTACTGAGGGAGGGTCACACTGTGGGAGGGGTGATACTGTGGGAGGGTCACACTGTGGGAGGGTTGGTACTGAGGGAGGGTCACACTGTGGGAGGGGCAGTACTGAGTGTGGGTCACACTGTGGGAGGGGCGATACTGAGGGAGGGTCACACTGTGGGAGGAGCGGTACTGAGGGAGGGTCACACTGTGGGAGGGTTGGTACTGAGGGAGGGTCACACTGTGGGAGGGGCGATACTGAGGGAGGGTCACACTGTGGGAGGGGCGGTACTGAGGGAGGGTCACACTGTGGGAGGGGTGGTACTGAGGGAGGGTCACACTGTGGGAGGGGCGATACTGAGGGAGGGTCACACTGTGGGAGTGGTGGTACTGAGGGAGGGTCACACTGTGGGAGGGGCGGTACTGAGGGAGGGTCACACTGTGGGAGGAGCGATACTGAGGGAGGGTCACACTGTGGGAGGGGCGGTACTGAGGGAGGGTCACACTGTGGGAGGGGCGGTACTGAGGGAGGGTCACACTGTGGGAGGGGCGATACTGAGGGAGGGTCACACTGTGGGAGGGGCGGTACTGAGGGAGGGTCACACTGTGGGAGGGGTACTGAGGGAGGGTCACACTGTGGGAGGGGTGGTACTGAGTGTGGGTCACACTGTGGGAGGGGCGGCACTGAGGGAGGGTCACACTGTGTGAGGGATGGTACTGAGGGAGGGTCACACTGTGGGAGGGGTGGTACTGAGGGAGACACTGTGGGAGGCATGGTACTGAGGGAGGGTCACACTGTGGGTGGGGTGATACTGAGGGAGGGCCACACTGTGGGAGGGGTGGTAGTGAGGGAGGGTCACACTGTGGGAGGGGTGGTACTGACGGTGAGTCAAACTGTGGGAGGGGTGGTACTGAGGGAGGGTCACACTGTTAGAGGGGTGGTACTGAGGGAGGGTCACACTGTGGGAGGGGCAGTACTGAGGGAGGGTCACACTGTGGGAGGGGTGGTACTGAGGGAGGGTCACACTGTGGGAGGGGTGATACTGTGGGAGGGTCACACTGTGGGAGGGTTGGTACTGAGGGAGGGTCACACTGTGGGAGGGGCGGTACTGAGTGTGGGTCACACTGTGGGAGGGGCGATACTGAGGGAGGGTCACACTGTGGGAGGAGCGGTACTGAGGGAGGGTCACACTGTGGGAGGGGCAGTACTGAGGGAGGGTCACACTGGAAGGGGTGGTACTGAGGGAGGGTCACACTGTGGGAGGGGTGGTACTGAGGGAGGGTCACACTGTGGGAGGGGTGATACTGTGGGAGGGTCACACTGTGGGAGGGTTGGTACTGAGGGAGGGTCACACTGTGGGAGGGGCGGTACTGAGTGTGGGTCACACTGTGGGAGGGGCGATACTGAGGGAGGGTCACACTGTGGGAGGAGCGGTACTGAGGGAGGGTCACACTGTGGGATGGGTGGTACTGAGTGTGGGTCACACTGTGGGAGGGGCGATACTGAGGGAGAGTCACACTGTGGGAGGGGCGCTACTGAGGGAGGGTCACACTGTGGGAGGGGCGGTACTGAGTGTGGGTCACACTGTGGGAGGGGTGGTACTGAGGGAGGGTCACACTGTGGGAGGGGCGGTACTGAGGGAGGGTCACACTGTGGGAGGGGCGATACTGAGGGAGGGTCACACTGTGGGAGGGGCGGTACTGAGGGAGGGTCACACTGTGGGAGGGGCGATACTGAGGGAGGGTCACACTGTGGGAGGGGCGGTACTGAGGGAGGGTCACACTGTGGGAGGGGTACTGAGGGAGGGTCACACTGTGGGAGGGGTGGTACTGAGTGTGGGTCACACTGTGGGAGGAGCGATACTGAGGGAGGGTCACACTGTGGGAGGGGCGGCACTGAGGGAGGGTCACACTGTGGGAGGGGCGGCACTGAGGGAGGGTCACACTGTGTGAGGGATGGTACTGAGGGAGGGTCACACTGTGGGAGGGGTGGTACTGAGGGAGACACTGTGGGAGGCGTGGTACTGAGGGGGGTCACACTGTGGGTGGGGTGATACTGAGGGAGGGCCACACTGTGGGAGGGGTGGTAGTGAGGGAGGGTCACACTGTGGGAGGGGTGGTACTGACGGTGAGTCAAACTGTGGGAGGGGTGGTACTGAGGGAGGGTCACACTGTGAGAGGGGTGGTACTGAGGGAGGGTCACACTGTGAGAGGGGTGGTACTGAGGGAGGGTCACACTGTGGAGGGATGTGATATTGAGGGAGGGCCACACTGTGAGAGAACTGGCACTGTGTGAGATTTTTAGATTCTGATACTTTTGCAGTTCAAAGGTTTTTTGGAAGTCAAGAATCAGGCATAAATCTTCCTACTAACAATCGTTTACAGGAGCAACAAAGATGAGCCGAGGGAATGTCTCATACTCCGACTAGAGATAACAATTCACAGGGAGTGATACTTGCTACTGAAAATACACGGACAACTGTATGGTAATTACTGGAAATTTTACTGAACAATTATACGCATGTGCAGTAGTTCAAGTTCAAATTGAAGTTTAATTGTCATTCAACCATTCCTGAATACTCATGCGTAAATCCAAATGAAGTCCAAATCCCCAGCGTTCCATTGGTGCCAAGGTACAAACTCAACACCAACAGTCACACCCAGCATGGATATATATATATATATATATATATATATATAGACATCCGTCAGTCTCGTGAGACCATGGATATATATATATATAGATAGATATAGATATAGATATAGATATAGACATCCGTTACTCTCGTGAGACCATGGATAGATAGATAGATATATATATATATAGGCATCTGTTAGTCTCGTGAGACCATGGATTTGCACCTTGGAAGGTTTCCAGGGCGCAGGCCTGGGCAAGGTTGTATGGAAGACCAGCAGTTGCCCATGCTGCAAGTCTCCCCTCTCCACGACCCCGATGTTGTCCAAGGGAAGGGCACTAGGGCAGATACAGCCTGGCACCGGTGTCGTCACAGAGCACTGTGTGGTTAAGTGCCCCGGCTGAGGCTCGAACTAGCGACCTTCAGATCACTAGTCCGAACTGTACTGAAAAAAGTACAAATTACTTGTAATTACAGGTACTCAAACTAGGCAAAGGTGAGTAAGTCATTAAAATGTGGTTTTGTTGTCAGTGAAGATGAAGATCATGATTTACAGTGGGATCTTGATCAGGGGAGTAAGGCGGCGACAGTACAGTATGTCAAATAGAGCTTAATTCATTAAGTGTATGGGGTGTCCAGGGAGGGTCAGCATTGCTGGTGAAGGGGCTTGTCATGTGCACTCTGGGGCAGCTCACTCACCTTCGGACCCCACTGGACACTCAGCTCTCACCTGTGACCCCCGTACACAACTTCAATAGGTGGTTTAAACCAGGTGAGGGTAGCCAGTGGGCTTCATACCATAAGACAAAGGAGCAGAATTAGGCCATTCAGCCCATCAAGTCTGCTCAGCCATTTGATGCATTGGTGATTCATTTCGCTCCCTTTCTCCTGCCTTCTTCCTGTAAACTTTCATGCTGTGACTTACCAAGAACCTATCAACATCCTCCTTATATGTACCCAATAACTTGGCCTCCACAGATGTCTGTGGCAATGACTTCCACAGATTCACCACCCTCTAGCAAAAGAAATTCTTCCTCATCTTTGTTATAAATGGACATCCCTCTATTCTGAGGTTGTGCCCTCTACCTTACTATAAGAAACATCCTCTCTACCTCCACTCTATCAATAGGTTTCAATGAGATCCTCCCTCATTCTTCTAAATTCTAGCAAGGACAAGAATCAGACTTCCAGTGAGGCCTCACCAGTGCTTTATAAAGCCTCAGCATTATATCCGTGCTTTTATATTCTAGTTCTCTTGAGATGAATGCTAACATCACATTTGCCTTCCTCACCACAAACCCAAGCTGCAAATTAACCTTTAGGGAACCCTGCACAAGGACTCCCTCCTCAATTTGCACCTTGGGTTTTTGAACTTTCTCCCTGCTAAGAAAACAGCCGACACTTTTACTCTTTCCACCAAAGTGCATGACCACACACTTCCCAACACTGTCTTCCATCTGTCACTCCTTTGCCCATTCTCCCAATCTGCTTCTTTGCTTCCTCAACACTACCTGCCCCTCCACCTATCTTTGTATCGTCTGCCCACTTGGCCACAAAACCACCAATTCTGTCATCCAAATCAGTGACACAACGTAAAAAGATGTGGTCCCAACACCGACTCCTGTGGAACACCACTGGTCACCAGCAGCCAGTCAGAAAAGGCTCCCCTTATTCCCACTCTTCACCTCCTGCCAGTCAGCCAATGCTCTCTCCATGCTAGTACCTTTCCTGTAAAACCATGGGCTCTAAGCAGCCTCGTGTGTGGCATCTTGTCAAAGGCCTTCTGAAAATCTAAGAACACATCGTGCACTGATTCTCCTTTGTCTGTCGTCATATTACCCCGCTATGTCCTTCCTAGCATGCAAAGATGGCTTCACTGGACTGGGTGGACGAGATTTACAGTGAGATCCAACGGCCAGGAATGAGGTTCTGCAGCACTTCATGGAGACCGACAGGAATGACAAGGCACAGAAGTCACCATCATTTGCTACAACCAAAGCGAACCCCAGTTGGTGACGACTACTTCTACTATTAGACGTGGACCTCTGAGCTCGAGAGAGATACTGCCCCGCTTAAACAACTTTTCAACTTTGAAAACTCTCCTGCATAGTTTCACTGGCATTGTTGGAGATGACAGACAACCAACGTTTTGGGAAGATAGGTTGATTTTGGACTTTTACTGTGAACAGCCTGTCCCTGAGGAATGTTGTAGACTGAAGGACCTAGAAGTAAATGGTAGAGAGGGTGAAGAAGGCTTTTCACATGCTAGCCTTCATCAGTCAGAGCTCTGTCTAGAAGCTGGGCTGTTATATTGCAGTTGTACCAGATATTGGTAAGACACACTCAGGATATTGTGCTCACATTTGGCCAGCCTGCTATAGGAACAACCTGGAAAGAGTACTTTGCAACTGCTTTTGTTAGTGGAGGGGAATGAGGGGTGACCTTATAGAGGTATATAAAATTATGAGGAGTTACTTACCTCTGTCAGCTCTGCTGGGGCATAGGCTGCCAATAGTAGCTCTCCAGAATCCTTTGTCCTGGGCCAGTCTTTCAAGGTGTTCCCACGTGTAGCCCATCTTCAAAAATCGTTCCTCTCCAACAGATGAGGTCTTTGGAGCTTCTGTTGGTGTTTCTGTAACTGTTTTTTTTTATGCTATGCCCCATGCCAGCCCTCCTCTTTTCACAGCCAGGCCTGGGACCGTCCTTGGTGGAGTTATAGATCAGGCTAGGAACTGATAACTCATGGGATTGGTGTAAGGTGAGAACTTTATTAGGAACCAGAGGATGGTCTGAATATGGAATGAGCTACCAGAAGAAGTGATTGAGGAAGGTACATTAATGACATTTAAGAGCACTTTGACAGGTAGAGGGATAGAAAAGTTTCTGACTGAACATGGGCAAATGGGACCAGCTAAGATAAAGAATCTCGTTCAGCATGGACTAGTTGAGCAGCTTCTGAGCAGATTCCCTGTGCTCTCACTTTGATTAGACTCCTGTTTCCCAACATCTAAACTTTTGTAGCACATTTTCTTTTACTGAGGTTACCACTGAAGTGAAACCATTTGGACTCATCTACATTACCCAAAGGGCTTGTAATGTGTAGTACTATTCTATGTTCTATGTTCTATACTGAAACCGCCCGCTGGTTGGGGTTGGCCATGGATGTTGTCTCCTCACTGTCTACAAGCCAGTTGCCCATGTAACAGCAAACCTCTCCCCCTGCACCACACACACACACACACACAGCTGATGAATCCAAAGGAACTGCAGAGACTGATACAATTTGGCACTAGCGGCATCGCAGAAGTTGCCAGACAGTGTAGAACTCAACATAGGACTCCAGATGAACCGCCAAACATGGCTGGTGAACCCCATCTGCCCAGACTCACCTACAAGGGTTTATCGAATTCCTCATGAGCTCTGGCCGGCTCACAGGGGCAGTGGACAGGTTGCTGGTTAGTGACGCTGAGGCCTGGATGTAGAACCCAGGAATTCTATCAAACGCCACCACAGTGACCTGGCCATGATGATTCACAACTGACTTGCTCCACAGAAGAGAGGGTCATGGTTGATGGGACTCATTCTGACTGGAGGTCTGTGAATTCAGAATCTGAATCAGGTTTAATATCACTGGCTTATGTCATGAAATTTGTTGCTTTGCAGTAACAGTACATAATAAAAAACAATTACAATAATATATAAATACGTTAGTGCAGAAAGAGCAAACACTGCGGTAGTGTATACAGGTTCACTGACCATTCAGAAATCTGGTGGCGGAGGGGAAGAAGCTGTTCCTGAAATGTTGTATGTGAGTCTTCAGGACCCTGTATCTCCTACCTGATGGTAGCAATGAGAAGAGGGCATGTCCTGGGTGATGGGGGTCCTTAATGATGGCTGCCACCTTTTTGAGGCATTGCCATTTGAAGATGTCTTTACTAGTGTCCATAATGGTTTGAGTTTACAATTTTCTGATCCTGTGCAGTGGCCCCTCCATTCATATTAATGACTTGGGTAAAATATAGATGGATGAAATAGAAATAACAAAGGGTAGTGAAAAATGGGAGAGTTTAATCTGACTAAAAGTGAGGTTGTATTCTGTGAGATCAAATGCAAAATGAACATATTATAGGACTTCTAAGTGTTGAAGAATAGAGGGACAAAAGGATCAAATCCCTGAAATTGGCTACACAGGCATAGGGCACAATAGGGCACAAGGAAGTAGGGTTACAAAGAGAAAATCTGCAGATGCTGGATTCCGAGCAACACGCACAAAATGCAGACCAGGCAGCATCTATGGAAAAGAGCAATTGACGTTTCAGACCAAGACCCTTCATCAGGACTGGAAGGTAGGGTTAGTGAAGTTAGTGCAAGTCAGCTCCAGCAGACTGTGCAGGTGGGATCAACAGTAAGATCCAAAGTCCAGGAAGGCAGTACTGCAATGCTTCATGAAGTGCGAAGGCACAGTAGTCATAGATATCTATTGCAAACAAGGAAAACCCCAATTTATGACGACTACTTGTACCACTGGACCCAGACTTCCAAGGTCGAGAGTGGAACTGCCCCAGTGCAACAGCTTTTCCACTTTAAAAACTCTCCCACAGGTCTCCTGTCATTGTAGGCTATGACAGACAACAAAGAACGTATATGCCTTTTCGTGGAGGCAGTTAATTCTAGAGGAAGAAAATTATGGTACAGCTTTATAAAGCTCAAGTTAGCCCACATCTGGAGTATTGCATTCATATCTTGTTGTAACATTACATGAAGGAACTGGAGGCTTTGGAGATGGAGTAAGAGAGGCTGAACCAGAGAACTGCCTGGAAGATGATATGTAGTATGATAGGTTGGACAAACTTGGGTTGTCTTCTCTGGAGCAGCCAGGGGCAAGGAAAAAGCAGACAGGTTTATAAGAAGCATTAACAGTTGGCATCCTTTCTCCCCAGGGTAAAGATAGTACCAGCACACAACGCAACCAGATGCGACATCCTCCAGACAGTTCACAAAACTTTTATGTTTATTTATTTCAAATGTGGTTCTGCTACTGTTAGTCTGAGATCGACATTTGTGGTGTTTATGGGCCGATTAAACTATCCCGCATTTTGCTGTCTCCGAGAGAATTCCGTGAGGACAAAGAGCCACTACTCTTCGCTGATTAAAAGTGTCGAAGATTGAAATTGAGGAGCGGGCAGAAGACAAGCAGGTGTTCAGCACCGTCTACCAGCCCCTTACCCACTGCTGCTGGAAAGTGGTGTCCGCATGTGATGGTTTCTCTCTCTCCCCGACCCCCTTCTCATCCACTGCTCCTGGAGGAAAGTCGCTGCATTCAGATGGTCCCCCCGGCTCACTGCTGCCGGAGAATTGTGCTAGAGTCCTGGGTCTTGGGCAAGGTTTGTGGATTGGACTCTAGCTCTCTTCATGATTCAGGTCCCTTTTCCATTGCTATTTTGCTCGAGGTGGCCTGCAGATAATGAACAGAGCACTAGACTGAACTGTGTTCAATATGCCTGGACCCCAGATTTCACACTTAACACTTTTTTTGTCATTTGCGCAATTTGTTTTTGTTCCGCTTGTTTGTGGGGTTTGGTTTTGATTTTCTTTGAACAGTGCCAGGGCTTTCTTCGTTTCATGGCTTTTTGTGGCAAGATGAATCTCATTTGATGATAAATGTCCTCTGAATCATTAACACTTAGAAAGCATGTATTTAAGGTGAGAGGGAGGGGCAAGTTTAAAACAAAATTACAGTGGGTGCCAGGGATGGTAATGGACAAAAATATGGTAATGTTTGAGTCTCTAGGGTAGACACATTTATTTGCTGATTGCAACACCATAGGCATTTCTAGACACAAGACTGTATTGTAAATGAGTCTGTGGCAATATCACCTTCATTTTTCACCAGATGATCAACTCTTCGTGCAAGGCTTCACACTGCTTACAGGTTTAAAACAATTTGAAGCAGAAATCAGGTTTTTGATGTTAGGAATTTTAATGTCAATGCCAAGCAAATGTCTTCATTAAATTGCAATCCCTACATTAAAATACATTCAAAAAGATCTGATCTTAATCATTTTTCCCTTGTTCCTAACCTTGGCAAACATGCAAAATTGGCAAATGCAAACACTAAGCACAGCCTTCTTTATCTCAGTTAAACAAGCTGGAACTGGAAAGCAAAATGCACCAACCATGGAAATGCAGTTCAAACAGCATGTTAGTCACAACTGCAGCACCCTCACGCCCACCTGCTGTAAGCCTGTCTTCACCCAGGGAAACTTACTTCTCATCGTATTTGGAGATACAGCAATGAGCCGCGCTATCCTGTAACACACCTATTTAACCCTAGCTGAATAATTGGACAATGACCAATTAACCAACTGATACTGTATATCTTAGGACTGTGGGAGGAAACTGGAACACCAGGAGAAAAGCACACGTTCTTGGGAAAGGCAACGATGTTAATCCCAAGGTGCAATAGCATTGTGCTAACCGCTACACTACAGTGGCAGCATCATTTCTCCGCACAAACTTTACACTTAGTGCCCACTGAGCAAGCAGAAGATTTTATCTATTTCTTCAAATTAATGCAAGAAGCCAAATAAAATCAACAGGAAAATAAAGCCATCAAGTATCACAATGTTTATTATAGATACAAGTTACCGTATATAAAATCAGGCCATGTGAACAAGTAGTGAACACAATTTGATAAATTATGTAGGCTTCATTCTGTTACTGTCACACACGAGGGGTCAAAGAAAAGTTAGTTCCAATAACCTCACCATTGTATTTTTTCACGCCATCTTGACAAGCACTTTCAAGTCTTTTACCACAGCATGAGCTGGTAAACGAGATTAAAGACTTGTGCATATGCTCAGGAAGTAGGGTTTAAACAGAGTTAACCCTGGCACATGCCTTCGAACCCAATAGCGGAGGTAGAAAGACAGGCAAATTAATGTTACAGCTGCAACCCACTGATTACAGTTTCCAATTTACTTTGTTTCAAACAATCCAAGGGAAAATAAATCAAATATTGCAACGACTCAAGTATTTTGCTGAGCAAAGTGCATTTCTACAGTGTATTGGTGTTGCTATTCAGTTTGTAAAAATCAACCAATGTAGAACAGCAGCCAACAGCATAGTCTTCATTATAACTACCGCTTGCACTCAGCAAATTTAGGGTTCAGTTATTGCATGCTATTCAAAGGTCATGAAGTTGCCTAAAAAGGTACTGTATTCTGAAGATTCAATGGTACACTACGCTTAAGACATACACTAAAAGGTTATGCAGACGTTGACGCATGAACATGCTCCTGCGCTAAATACTGCAGCAGTGGAATGAATCTCTGCAGTGGTTGGCATGAACGGAGTCACAGCACAGCAACAGTATATTTGCACAAGTTTAAGGCTTTGGCCGGTTTTCAGTCGCCATCTTCCTCCTCAGACTCTTCCTCCTCTGCAGTTTCTAGCCAGGTCAGCCACTGATTCACCTGTAGATCAAACGAAATGCAAGGTCAAGAGTGCATCTTGTTGTACCTGGGAACTGCTCGAGCCCTTGAAAGCATGTACCACTAAGAGCAAAAAAGTAATTCAGCCCATCAAGTCTGCTCTGACATTCTATCATGGCTGATTTATTATCCCCATTCTCCTGCCTTCTCCCCATAATTTCTGATGCCCTCGGCATCCACATCACCAAGGACCTCACATGTCTGTACACACCAGCTGTGTGGCGAAAAGGGCACAACAGCATCTCCTTCACCTCAGAAGGCTGAGGGAGTTTGGTGTGGGCCCCCAAGTCCTAAGAACTTTCTACAGGGGCACAACTGAGAGCATCCTGACTGGCTGCATCACTGACTGGTACGGGAACTGTACTTCTCTCAATCGCAGGACTCTGCAGAGAGTGGTGCGGACAGCCCAGCGCATCTGTAGTTATGGGTATTTGTAGTTATGTAATTATGAACTATTCAGGACATTTACAAAGACACGTGTGTAAAACGGGCCTGTAGGATCATTGGAGACCCAAGTCACCCCAACCACAATCTATTCCAGCTGCTACCATCCAGGAAACTGTACCGGAGCATAAAAGACAGAACTCACAGGCTCAGGGACAGCTTCTTCCACTAGGCCACAAGACTGATTAACTCACACTGATTTGAGTGTATTTCTGTGTTACATTGACTGTTCTATTTATTATAAATTACTGATTGCACACTGCACATTTAGATAAACGTAACAAAGATTTTTTCTCATGTATGTGAAGGATATAAGAAATAAAGTCAATTCAATTAATCAAAAACCCATCAAGCTCTGCTTTAAATACCCAATGACAGCCTCCACAATGCACCAGATTCACCACCCTCTGGCGAAAGAAATTCCTCATTTGTTCTAAATGGAACACAGAAATCTACAGCCCACAATGTTGTGCCGAGCATGTAACCTACCACCACCATTGCCGACAGTGCATTCCACATACCCACCACTCAGTGTGAACTTATTCCTCTCTGGCTATCCTCATCAATGCCCCATATCATCTGATACACCTCTACAGAGAAGTCAGGATCACTTAACCTATTCTCCTAAGTCATGCTCTTCCAATCCAGGCAACATCCTTG
Organism: Mobula hypostoma; assembly: GCF_963921235.1. NCBI lineage: Eukaryota > Metazoa > Chordata > Chondrichthyes > Myliobatiformes > Myliobatidae > Mobula > Mobula hypostoma. Next base: position 2,248,553 of record NC_086107.1, read on the forward strand.
TAAATCTCCTCTGCACTCTGTAGGATCCACATCCTTCCTGTAGTGAGGTGACCAGAACTGAGCACAGTACTCCAAGTGGGATCTGACCAGGGTCCTATATAACTGTAACATCACCTCTCAGCTCAAACTCAATTCCACAATTGACGAAGGCCAATCCCAGAGTCAACCTGCGCAGCAGCTTTGAGTGTCCTATGGACTCGGACACCAAGATCCCTCTGATCCTCCACACTGCCAAGAGTCTTACCATTAATACTATATTCTGCCATCATATTTGACCTACCAAAATGAACCACTTCACACTTATCTGGGTTGAATTCCATCTGCCACTTCTCAGCTCAGTTTTGTATCCTATCAATGTCCCGCTGTAACCTCGAACAGCCCACCACACTATCCACAACACCCCCAACCTTTGTGTCATCAGCAACTTTACTAATCCATCCCTCCACTTCCTCATCCGGGTCATTTATAAAAATCACGAAGAGGAGGGGTCCCAGAACAGATCCCTGAGGAACACCACTGGTCACCGACCTCCATGCAGAATATGACCCATCTACAACCACTCTGTCTTCTGTGGGCAAGCCAGTTCTGAATCAACAAAGCAATGTCCACTTAGATCCCATGCCTCCTTACTTTCTCAATAAGCCTTGCATGGGGTACCTTATCAAATGCCTTGCTGAAATCCATATACACTACACCTACTGATCAATCTTCAATGTGTTTAGTCACATCCTCAAAAAAATTCAAATCAGGCTCGTAAGGCATGACCTGCCCTTGACAAAGCCATGCTGACTATGCCTAATCATATTATACCTCTCCAAATGTTCATAAATCCTGCCTCTTAGGATCTTCTCCAGCAACTTACCAACCACTGAGGTAAGACTCACTGGTCTATAATTTCCTGGGCTATCTCTACTCCCTTTCTTGAATAAGGGAACAACATCTGCAACCCTTCAAATCCTCCAGAACCTCTCCTTTCCCCACTGATGACACAAAGATCATTGCCAGATGCTCAGTAATCTCCTCCCTCGCCTCCTACAGTAGGTTGGGGTACATCTCCTCCAGTCCTGGTGACTTATCCAACTTGATGCTTTCCAAATGCTCCAGCACATCCTCTTTTGTACATGCTCAAGCTTTTCAGTCCACTGCAAGTCATCCCTACAATTGCCAAGATCCTTTTCCATATCGTGAATACTGAAGCAAAGTATACATTAAGTACCTCTGCTGTGTCCTCCGATTGCATACACTCTTTTCCATTGTCACAATTGATTGGTCCTATTCTCTGATGCCTTATCCCTCTTGCTCTTCACATATTTGCAGAATGCCTTGGGGTTTTCCTTAATCCTGTTCACCAAGGCCTTCTCATGGCTCCTTCTGGCTCTTCTAATTTCATTCTTAAGCTCCTTCCTACTAGCTTTATAATCTTCTAGATCTCTATCATTACCTAGTTTTTTGAAACTTTCATAAGCTCTTCTCTTCTTGACTAGATTTACAACACAGTCTTTGTGCACCACAGTTCCTGTACCCTACCATCCTTTTCTTGTCTCATTGGAACGTACCTATGCAAAGAACTCCATGCAAATATCCCCTGAACATTTGCCACATTTCTTCCATATGTTTCCAATTTCCTGCCTGGTAGCCTCATTATTTCCCCTTACTCCAATTAAATGCTTTCCTAACTTGTCTGTTCCTATCCCTCTCCAACACTATGGTAAAGGAATTACAATTGTGATCACTATCTCCAAAATGCTCTCCCACTGAGAGACCTGACACCTGACCAGGTTCATTTCCCAATACCAGATCAAGTACAGCCTCTCCTTTCGTAGGCATATTGTGTCAAGAAACCTTCCTGTACACATCTAACAAACTACACCATCTAAACCCTTCGATCTCGGGACATGCCAATCGATATTTGAAATTAAAATTTCCCACCACAACAACCCTGTTATTATTACACCTTTCCAGAATCTGCCTGTCTGCTCCTCGATGTCCCTGTTACTACTGGGTGGTCTATAAAAAACACCCAGTAGAGTTATTGATCCTTTCCTGTTCCTAACTTCCACCCACAGAGACTCCGTAGACAATCCCTCCATGATCTCTGATCAACAGTGCCACTCCCCCACCTCTCTTGCCTCCCTCCCTGTCCTTTCTGAAGCATCTAAAGCCTGGCACTCAAAGTAACCATTCCTGCCCTGAGCCATCCAAACCTCTGTAATGGCTTTCTCTATTTGTGAGCCAACCGCCTCTTCAGTTTGGTTCCCACCTCCCAGCAATCCTAGTTTAAGCTCTCCCCAATAGCCTTAGTAAACCTCCCCACCAGAATACTGGTTCCCCCTGGGATTCAAGTGCAACCCGTCCTTTTTGTACAGGTCACACCTGCCCCAAAAGAGGTCTCAATGATCCAGAAATCTGAATCCCTGCCCCCTGCTCCAATCCCTCAGCTACGCATTTATCCTCCACCTCACTCTATTCCTATACTCACTGTCACGTGGCACAGGCTGTAATCCTGAGATGACTATCTTTGTGGTCCTGCTTCTCAACTTCCTCCCTAACTCCATGTAGTCTGTTTTCAGGACTTCCTCCATTTTCCTGCCTATGACATTGGTACCAATATGTACCACTACCTCTGGCTGTTCTTCCCACTTCAGGATATTGTGGACGTGATCAGAGACATCCTGGACCCTGGCACCTGGGAGGCAAACTACCATCTGTGTTTCTTTCCTGCGTTCACAGAAACCGCTGTCTGACCCCCTAACTATAGAGTCCCCTATCACAGCTGCCATCTTCTTCCTTTCCCTACCCTTCTGAGCCACAGGGCCAGGTTCTGTGCCAGAGGCATGTTCACTGTTGCTTCCCCCAGGTAGGCTATCCACCCTCGACAATAAGTACTCCTGTTTGAGTACTGTTAAGGGGAAACAGCCACAGAAGTACTTTCTAGCCTCTGACTCCTGCCCTTGCCTCTCTTGTTACCCACTTATGTCTCCTGAGGCCCCGGTGTGACTACCCGCCTTATAGCCCCTCTCTATAACCTCCTCACTCTCCCTGACCAGGCAAAGGGCATCTAGCTGCATCTCCAGTTCCCTAACACGGTCCCCAAGGAGCTGCAGCTTGACGCACCTGGCGCAGATATGGCTATCGGGGAGGCTGGGAGTCTCTAGGATTTCCCACATCTGACACCAAGCACAGAACACCAGCCTCAAACACATACTTCCTGTCTATTTTCTACACAGGCAGCCTACCTTGCCTCGGCCTGGTATTGTCAAAGCCCCGTTGAACCAGAGCCCTCCTACTCTGTCACCCGCTCTTTAACGCCGTCTCCTTTTAAACTCTTCTCGCTGTTCTACCTGGTTGATGTCCGTGCTTGTGCAGTCGTGCCCCGATCAAACCGCTTGTTATCTGGGTTGAGGTCCATCTGCCACTTCTCAGCCTAGTTCTGCATTCTATCGATATCCCGCTGTAACTCAATAACCCTCTAGACTATCCACAACACCCCCAATCTTTGTGTCATGAGCAAACTTACTAACCTTTCTGCTTCCTCATCTAGGTCATTTATATATTTAAAAAAATTCACAAAGAGGAGGGATCCCAGAATAGATCTCTAAAACAGTGGTCCCCAACCACCGGGCCGCAAAGCATGACTCTGGGCCTGTACTAGGAGAATGTCCCAGATGCTACAAGGCAGGGGTCCCCAACCTTTCTTGCTTAATATTGACAATATTCTTGCGGACTGGCCGACCCGGGGAGGGGGATTCAAGTAGGGTTAAACTCACCTCAACATGTCTTTTACAGTTAGGGTTGCCAGCTTTCTCACTCCCAAATAAGGGACAAAAGTAGCAGTCAAATCCTGACGAAGGGTCCCGGCCCAAAACGTTGACTGTACCTTTTCCTATAGATGCAGCCTGGCCTGCTGCGTTCACCAGCATATTTTGCGTGTGTTGATGGGACACTTGTGTTTACTCCGAGAAAGACTACCATGACCATGAAGCCTTGCGCGGGCACCTGTGTGCTCATGCGCGTATGTGCCGATTTTTTTTCCCCACAAATCGGTTTTGGCTTATCTTCCCGACTACACTGTACATACATTATTTCTACTTTATATAGGCTGCATTTATCATATAATTCCTGCTTTTACTATATGTTAGTTATTTTAGGTTTTGTGTTATTTGGTAGGTTATTTTTTGGGTCTGGGAACGCTCAAAAATTTTTCCCAATTAATGGTAATTGCTTCTTCGCTTTACGCCATTACAGCACGAAAGGTTTCATAAGAACGCACTACCTTAGCAGGGGAAATACGGGACAAGGGCAGTCCCGTATGGGACAAACCAATTTAGCCCAATATACGGGATGTCTCAGCAAATACGGGACAGTTGGCAACCCTATGTTCAAGTTCAACAGTGCGTAACAGAGAATGAGGAAAGGTGCAGCTGACTCTTATCGTTTCCTTGCGGCCCGGTGGTTGGGGACCGCTGCTATAAAGAGATGTAGAGAATCCATGAAAGAGTAACTCAAAAATGGACACTGGGTACATTTAAAGTGGAGTTTTAAATATGTTTTATGATGCTATGGTCCAACTAAGAACAGGCTCACCACAAGCACTTAAACTCAAATAAGGCAGCATTTGCAGCTAGTTTGGGCATTCCAACCACACTCACCCAGAAAACCAGCAAGCCACTCTGGCTTGAGACTTGAGCACGAGTGAGGACTAACTCCAGGTACAAGCTACTGCTGGCTGATCATAACCATCCCCTTGGGCTACACTGAGCAGCCAGAGATGCTGTGTAACACTGATTAACAGATGAGGAGGAATTTCTCTTGCCAGATGGTAGTAAACCTGTGGAACTCATTATCACAGACATCTGTGGAGTATATTTAAATTGAAGGTTGATATGTTCTTGATCAGTAAGGGCATTAAAAAAGGTGACAGAAGCCAGGAGAATGGAGTTGAGGGGGATAATATATCAGTCACGATAGAATGCTGGAGAAGATGCAAGGCTAACTCCCACAATGAATCATCCCTAGCTTACTTGTTTTGTCACTGGGAGGCAACACAATTGCAAAAGATCCCAGAGACCCTTTCCTTACATTGCAAGAATGATAAACATTAAATTGCTGAAAATCCTTCACAAGTACAAGATGGTGCCGTTAAGTAGAGACTCATTGTACGCAGCTCTAACAGGAATCAAATATTCCTGTTCAGGACTACTACAGCTGAAATCCAGTCACACCCACGGGCACTTTCAGTAAGGAACATTCTTTTAAGACATCTAATAAACACCCATTCATTCCCCCACCCCTTACACTAATTTTTAAAACATTTCTTATTGTAATTTTTATTACTATGTATTGTGCCGCAAAAAAATTTCATGACATACGCCATTGGTATGAAACTTGATTTTGATTCAGCTCAAACACTGATACCACATGTACACACACAATTACCTGGAATAAAGCTTTGCCTTTTCCTGGGAATTCCTGGCTGATATCCTCTTTCCATGCTAAGAAGGCTTCCTCTTCGATTATTTCCATGTCATAAAAGTTCACAAAAAAGCGCAGTAACATACCTGTAATTGAAGCCGTATACCAGGTTAACAAACTAACAGCAAACACAAAATTCTGTGGATACAACAGAAAATCTGGAGGAACTGAGCTCAGGCAGAACCTATGGAGGGAAATTAACAGTCAACGTTCCAGGACTGATAAAGGGTTTAGGTCACCCAGACCTCATCATGTTAAGTACTTCTACCTTCTAAACTTGCATCATAAGAGAGTGCACTTGTGTTTTGTGTTGTACTGTGCACCTTGGTCCAAAAAAAAACGCCATTTCATTTGGTGGTATACACGTGTATAGTTGAATGAAAATAAACCCAATTTGACCCTTGAGATACTACCTGACTGGAGTTCCTCCAGCATCTTGTGTGTGCTGCTCAAAGGTGCCCCATCAGCTTAGCAGTTAGCACCACACTGTTACAGTTCAGTTCAATTCCAATGACATCGTTAAGGAGTCTCTGTACGTGGAATGGATGGGTTTTTCCTCAGGTGCTCCAGTTCCCCCCCCCCCCCAACACACACACACACACACACACACAGTCCAAAGATGTACTGGGTAGTTAAATGCTCATCGTAAGCTATCCCGATTAAATTGGGGTTAAACCAGGGTTAACGAGGGCTGCTGGAGTGGCTCAAAATGTCTAATCTGCACTGTACTGCAAAGTAAATAAACAATTTCAAGCTTCAGAGCAATGTGACTGCCACTTTCAAAATGAACACAGTCATAGTCATACTTCATTGATCCCAGGGGAAACTGCTTTTCGTTAATAAAGTATGACTATGACTGTGCCACTTTCAAAATGAACAATCACATTGCTCTGAAGCTTGAAATTGTTTATTTACTTCGCAATACAGTGCAGATTATTTTGAGTCATGCTGCTCCAGCAGTCCTCATCAACCCTAGTTGATTAAACAATCTGACAGAAGTGAAATCATAAAAGTCACTTAGCTTCCAAAGCACAAACAAAACCAGTACACCAACATTACTGTCAGTTTTGCTTATTCCCATCATAGACAAGAGAGAAACAAGAGAGCAGACAGACCAGAATAAACATGGAACCTACCTTTGGGGAAGTTATGAGTGTAGCAGTGCACCTGCAATGCATATAGGGCGCTAACCTGCAGCTCCGTGTGATCGTGCAGGAACTTCTGCATTACTGGCTTAAAAGACAGGAGCAGCTGCTTCTCAAGTTCCAACACATCCTTGGAAGGAACACCTGTTGGGTCAGCACTTTCAGCCGGGGCCATCTTTGAAATGTGTTGCAGGAAGCTGCAAGAGTAGCAAGCAGTTTATGCAAGGTCCTGTAAACACCAGAGCTAACTTTTGTAACCTCAGAATTAGTACACTTAGTTACTATGTGGCCTATTCTCACTAAAGTTTAGAAGAGGGGGAGGGGTCTCTTCGATCTTCTGTCTGAAGGGAGAGGGAAGTTTGAATATCATTTGATGGCTCTGGGACTGCACTCGCTGGATTGAGCAGGGGGATCTCACTGAAACCTATCAAACAGTGAAAGGACTAAATACAGTGGATATGAAGACGTTTCCTATAGATGGAGAGTCTAAGACCAGAGGGCACAGCCTCAGAATAGGAGAACATCCACTTAGACCAAAGATGAGGAGAAATACCTTTATCCAGAGGATGGTGAAGCTGTGGAAAACATTGCCACAGATGGCTGTGGAGGACAGGTCATCGGGTATATTTAAAACAGAAGTTGATTTTTGATTAGTCAGGATGTCAAAGGGTAAAGGGGCAAGGCAGGAGAATGGTGTTCAGGGATAATAAGTCAGCCATGATGGAACAGTCCAATTCTGCTCTCAAGTTTTATGCTCAGCCAAATATACACAACTGTAACAAAAAGCTCAAACATTACTTTGCTTGCATATTTTGGCCTTTATTTCTCTTATAGCCAGGAGGGCACTGCTGTTTAAGCAGAAGGATGTCACTCCACCTACTCATACTCATTGGTTAAATGATGTTATGTCATGCTTAAATTTAGAGAAGATTTGCTGTTCAATTTCTGAACCTAGACAAGATTTTTTTTAACATTGTGGGGACCTTTTTTTGAATTATTTTCAAAATCTTTGATTTGCTATTAAGCACAAATGTTGGCTGACAATATGTTTTATTATATGATAAAGATTTTTTCCTTTTTTTAAAACCAAACAGCTATTTTTTTTCCCCTGGTAGTGGGTTTAGATTTTTTTTTGTATAATTAAATTTAAACATAATATTGAAAAGAGATAATTTTATGTATATAATGGATATGGGGTAATGAGACTATTTGTGATTTCAATATATTGATGTATATCCTACTGCACTGTATTTTTATGTAAGAAATCAATAAAAATATTGAAGAAAGAAACATTGCTTTGCTGAGCTGGTGACTACACAATCCTGCAATAAGTTCAGGCCACACATCCAGTAAATGAAAACCAAGCTCATTTTTGTGAATTCACTAACCAAGAGATGTCACTCATTTCGTTATTAAACAAACAGCATCAGTATCACTCCCATCACTCCTTCAGAGGCCTGCACATCTTAAATGATCCTTCTAAACTCATCAACAATCCCATTGTAAAGCATCCTCATCCCAGGGACTAACAAAAACAAAAAGGGAATACTTATTCTTGGATGATAATGATTCACCTATAGCACAACTATCAACACTGAGGTGCACACGGAACACAGCCACACAGTTCAAGGATCTCCAGGACGTCTTGTGAACAAGATGAGACATAGATTAAGTGTATAGTCAAGACATTACCCAGGCAGTAATGGCCAATAGGGTGATAAAGTATGGTGGGATGTCACAGGTAGTTGTTTTTCTATATATCAGTGGTGGGTGCACGGAGGCTTAGCCAGGGGCAAATACATTTAGGGATATTTAAGATACTTTTAGATACACATGGTTGACAGAAAAATAGAGGGCTATGTGAGAAAGAAGAGCTAGTTGATCTTAGGCAGTTGTTTAAAAGGTCAGCACAATATTGAGAGCCGAAGGACTTGTATTGTGCTATACTATTCTATATTTTAGGAACAGAATATGCAGTCTGGACTGACCAGTGTACTTTCAAATAGGGTCCTCAAAAACCAAGCCCCAAGGTAGCAAAGCAGCAGTACTTCAGTGAATAGAAGCTGCCTATGCAACCATCTCCCTTCTTCCAAATGAAAAACAGTTGCTGTTTTCCTTTAAAGATGGGGGACTATTTACAATCTCCAGCGTAGGCAGATGTACCTGGTCAAAAGAATGTTGACAAATCCTTTATCTGTGTGCAATTTGGGAGAAATGTTATCCTTGATCCACTTGTAAATGGCTTGAGGGGACGGGTCATTCTTAATTTGTTCTGCCAACTCCTTCTCCAATTTCAGTAGTGGGAACAAAAAACTGAGTCCTTTGCCTTCCAGTATCTCCAACATGCGATCCTTGTTCTGGTCAATTTCTGTAGACACAGAAACTTTTTTTAAAATTTAGACATACAGCACAGTAACAATTAACCTACCAACCAGTAGGTCTTTGTGGGAGGAACCCCACATGGAGAAAACAAACTTCTTGCAGACAGTGGCAGGAACCGAAGTCGGGTAACTGGTGTTGCGCTAACCATTTGCCACCCCATGAAAGCATTGCAAAACACAACTGGGAAGAAGATTGGGCAAGTCAGATCAAATGAACAAATCTGAATTAGTCAGAAAATAGTCAGGCTGAGCAACAGTGACTCAAAGGGAACGCTGATGAATGAAGACCTGAGACAACAAGGGCTGGAGGAGGGGAAAATAGAATAAAAGGTCCAAGATAGGGAAGGAGACAAAGTGAAAGACTGGTGCAATGCAAGTAAAACAAAGTGGCTTTCCGAACAGTGTTCAATACAAGAAACAGAGAAGGTGAGTACGGCTCTACCAAGGCAACTGAAATCTCGAAGGTGAATTTACAACACTTGCAAACAGAGCAGAGGTGTACCTATGTGGTCAGTGGATCTACATCAGGAGTACTTCCAGCCACACAAGCAGGTTCTGTAACCTCGGATGCAAGAAAGTTCAAGACATGGAAATTAGACCAATTCTAAAGGAGGATGCATAGACTTTCACACGACCCCTTAGATTCACAGACCTGGCAGCATCTTCTGCATGTTGACTTTGCTCTGCTGAAAAAGGTCAGTCAACCACTCTCGATCCTTCAATTTGGCAAGCTGCTGTAGGCAAAGTAGGAACAATGGGAATTGGGTTCCATTCTCAAAGGGTTGGGCAAGTTCCAGGAGGGTCACAAGCTCTGAGATAACAGCACGCGCTGCGTACTGGGCCAAGTAAGATTTCACCAGCGGGATATCCCCCTCCAGCTTGGGGCACTGGTCCAATACATTCAAGAAAGCCTGCAAACAAAAAGCAGACTCCATTAACAAAAAAATTACAAGGTAGCTCTGCCATTATCAATAATCACCACTTTACCTGGTTTAAAATTAGACCATGAAACACAGGAGCAAAATCAGCCAAGTCTGCTCTGCCATTACATCATGGCTGACTTGATTATTCCTCTACCCCATTCTCCTGTAATCTTTGACATCCTGAAAAATCAAGCACCTATCAACCTGTTTTCAACACACCCAATGACTTGGCCTCCATATCTATGGCAATGACTTCAAGATACACCAACCCCTGTTCCTGGACTCCCCCACAATAGGAAGTATCTTCTCCACGTCCAGTGTATCCAAGAGTTTTAATATTCAATAGGCTTCAATGAGATCCTCCGACATTATAACTAAACTTCAATGAGTATAGGCCCAGATCCATCAAATGCTCCTCATACAGATGTACGAGGACAGCTATAATATTAATTATATTCTGTAACTGTCATTCAGCAGTGGACACTGAAAAGAATTAATCCAGCATGAAGTACTCTGATAAGTAACTCAACTTCTTATACTCCCAAATTACCTGCATGAAATTTTCACCCGTAACAAGGCCCTCCTGCCTGAGAGCATCTATCAAACTGCTGGCTTGTTCCTTGTCCTCATCTGAGCGATCGAGAGTGTACACAATCATCTTGCTCAACATTTCTGGCAGAAAAGGTTTTGGTGCCCTCATTTCCTTCACTCCATTAACGGCATCTTTAATATTAACCTTTGTCAGATACTCTGTTAGGATAGTTTCCTGCAAAAAAATTGACTATTGTGAGAAACTAAAATGAAGCTTTTCAAAAAAAAAAATTTTCAGTGGTTATCGAGGGTAGAAAATTTAATTATTAGAGGTTCAGACTGTCAATGTTCATAACAATTGCAACTTGTAATATTGAAAGCAGCACTTCTAAATATGAGGGAAGCATCATTTTAAGATGATTGGAGGGAAGCATGGGATGGGGGAGGGAATGTCATGAGGCCTTCTGTTCATTGGGATGTATCGACGATGTTATGTCGGCATGATATGGAAAGCAAGCAGGACTTCTCTCTCCATGAAGTTGATGAATCTTAAGGAACGGCAGACAGATGCCGTTTAGCACCAGCAGCACTGCAGGAGTTGCCAGTCAGCATTGAACAGGACAGCAGCTTTGCTCCTTCTGTCAGAGGCTATTTGAACGACACGCCATTGGGAGCATTTAATTGGTGGGAGCCTATTCCCATTAGCACGCGTCTCTCCCCTGCGCCCCCAGCTATGACAGATGGATGGCGGCTGTCAGAGGGAGCTATGTTTTTTAAAAATATACACAGTGGTCGATGCGTGTACACACTGTCCGGGGTGGTGTTTGAGGCAGATACATTAGGAATATTTAAGAAATTCTAAGATGGACACGTGGATAACAGAAAACTGGAGAGCTATGAAGGAATGAAGGATTACATTGATCTTTGAGTAGATTAAAAAGTCAGGACAACATGGTGGGCTGAAAGGCCTGTACTGTTCTATGGATATGCACATTATTACAGATCCCATTTGACCATGTCATAGAACCATTTACTCCAGCATAGAAAAGATCAAGTAAGCCGAAGTATCAGAGAATTGTTACTATACAAATTAGACTGCCCCCTAAAACCACTATAAATCAGACAGTGAAGACTAATTGGATGTAGAATGTGACCAGATTATCTTACCTACTCAAGATACAGTTCTCCCTGGCATTCCAATCTAAAAACTGTGCAGTCACTCACCGTCAGTTTAAGCAGTTCTTCTTTGGAAGGTGCTTTCTTGTTCTTCACAGGCTTCTCCTGAATCAAGGGTGGATTTGTTTTGAGACCTAGTTGAGGGGGCTGACAAGAAGCAGACGTTACCGCTCAATAGTGAAGCTACAATGTTAAATGGTTTAAAAATTAGAGGAATATTTGAAGGTCAAAATTTAAATCATTCCTCTCTAATAAGGAACGGCATCAAACCTGCAAAACAAATTTCACAACATCGAGCATTGCACGTTTTCTTTGCGGCAAAGGATGAGCAGGAACGAAAGGTTTACAAGCTGTTACGAGGCACAGATCGAGCAGACAGGCGGAGACATTTTACTAGGGCGGAAATGGCTAATATGGGGTGGGGGGGGGAGAGACATCATCTTATGGAGGAAGTATAGAGAGAATGTCAGAGGCAGATTTCTTCAGTGGTGGTTGCATGGAGCACTGTCGGATTGGCGGCAGAAGCAAAGATTCTGCCAAGATTGAGTTATAGTCTGAGTTACAGGCTCTGGGCTTGTATTCACTAGAATTCAGAAGAATGAGGGGTGACCTCATTGAAACCTATTGTATAGTGAAAGGCCTTGATAGAGTGGCTGTGGAGATGATGTTTCCTATGATGGGAGAGTCTAAGACCGGAGGACAGTCTCAGAATAGAGGGGCATCCTTTTAGAATGGAGATGAGGAAGAATTTCTTTATCCAGAGAATGGTGAATCTGTGGAATTCTTTGCCACAGGCAACTGTGGAGGCCTCTTTATGTATATTTAAGGCAGAGCTTGATAGATCATTGATTGGTCGGGGTATGAAGGAATACAGGGAGAAGGCAGGAGATTGGCGTTGAAAGGAAAATTGGATCAGCCATGATACCATGGTGAAGCAGATTCAATGGGCCAAAAGGCCTAATTCTGCTCCTATATCTTATGGTCTTATAGTTTCTAAGGATATTGTTAGAATTTTACTAAAGCAAATTGAGCAGTGCTTAAACACATACCTGCCCCAGGGGTGGTGTCTGAGTACGAGGAGGCTGTGCACTTGGTGGGATCATAGTTGGTGTTTGCGGTTGAAGTTTGTGCACTAGATTTTTATTCAGCAAGAATGACTGTGCAGGCCTCAAACTGATCTGCAAATAGAAAAGGCAAACAACACTCAGTAGCTGCCTACAACACAGACACACACACACACACAGTAGTTAGTACTGCATGCAGATATGTAACATTTCAAAAAAGCTTAATACAAATCCAAATATCTGAAGAACAGCTGGTTACTTTGTCAGGTACTTGTGTGGCTGCCCTCATTTCTTAATCACGCTCACAGGACACTGGCCAGCTATCCGTGACAGGTTGGAGAGGGGGGAAGGGCAAAGCAAATAGAGTGAAGGAGGGGCAGAGAGAAATTGGCAAGAGAGGTCAAGTGAGTCAAATGGAAAGAATGGCTTGCCAGATTAGTCCTCGCAATAACGCGTCATTCCTTAATCATTGGGCACCGAACCAGTGAATATGTCCAGATTCAGATTACCTCATCTGCATTGATCTGTCCTTTCTTTATGAACCGAGGAGGCATGCCCTTGGATTGAGTTGGTTGCTGGGATGAGTGTCCCTGGTTTTGTCCGTGGTAATGCTGGATCTGTCCCTGTAATAGAACACTGTCACTTCCTTGTGCCAATACTACCTGCTGCCAGCCTCAGCTTTAACAGGACAAACATGCCCAACCAGCGGCCGAGCCAAGTCCTTGACTCCACACTCTCTGCAACACCAGTGCTTTTTGTCCACCAGCAACCAGGGGCTGTTTCCACAGACAGCCACATCCCAAGTGTAGGAAGCCACAAGGCTCGACTCAGAAGGACAGCACACGAATCACAAGGGACAGCCTCGAACATGCACTCTGCAAGACTTCAGCTGCCCGGTAACCACGGGCAATGTGATGCCAGTGACTGGCTGCTCATCAAGCAGGTTTGCAGAGGTGCATCTCGGTTAACTTCAAATTTACTTGCCTATTAATTAATCCATTTCAAGTCCCATTCTGGTACCAGCCTCTTCAGAAACATTAACCCTATCGTTAAGGTGAGCATTTCTAGGGGCTTTATTTCACCCTGGGGAGGAAGGGGGTGGGCAGGAAACATCCGTGGTATGGAAACCATAAAATGTCATTGCAAACAAAATCCAATCAGTTCACTACCACAAGGTCTTGAAAGCTTTGTATTACACAAGGTTAGCCGCTACAAGGAATTTCGCTCAACTTATTCCAATTAAACAAGGCAATTTTAGATATTAAAAGCAGCTATAGAATATAGCTATTCAATGGGGTAGTTGAACTACTTTAAATTTCAGCTGATCATGAGCTGCACAAGACCAGGAATAACAAACTACTTACCTCCTTCAGACTGGGGATGCAGCCTACTGATTACAATAATTATTGATCGGACCTACAAATTTACATTAAATGCAGAAATGTCCCACCAATTTGTCCCAAGATATTTCTATCACAAGGTTTCAATTAACTCAAGGATAATACAATTCCACTTCTGGCTGCCTACTAGGCCATTACAAAGAAAGTTGGCAAACTTGTGGGTTGGACTGCATTAATGAATATACACAAGAACAAACTTAAGTCAACTGTTCTAAAGGGACATGAAATGCTCCCATCTCTCACCTGGTTAGATTTAAGGAAAGACTTGCTTCCCATGTCCCCAAACTGTGACTGAGGAGGAACATGCCCACCATGGCCATTAAAGAGCTGGTTGGAACGGTGTCGCCCCATAGTAGGTGAGAATCGGTCTTGAATTACTCCTGGACCAGTACCAATTCCACTACCTTTAAGTCATAAAGAAAAAGGATACTTTCAGAAAGGATATTAAACATGTCTGAAAGGCACTTCTAAAATCCAGAGTCCAATACCACCACCAGGTTCAGAACCCCTCAACCATCAGGCTCCTGGAACCAGAGGAGATAACTTCACTCACCCCATCACTGTTCCCACAACCTATGGACTCACTTTCAGGGACTCCAACTCACATTCTCGATACTTACTATTTATTATTTTGTTTTCTTTCTTTTTGTATCAATAGCTTATTGTCAGTTACACACTGGTTGTTTGCCTGGTGCAATTTTTCATTAATTCTCCAAATTTCTTTGTATTTTCTGTGACTATCCACAAGAAAATGAAATCTCGGTATCATACGACAGCATCAATCAGAATGAGATTTAGTATCACTCATGTCATGAAATTTATAAATTATATAACAGAAGTACAATGAAATACATGATAGAGAAGAAAGCCGAGTTATATTAAATACATGTATTAAATAGTTCACATAAGATAAATAGTGCAAAAAAAGTACCAAGATGGTGCTTATAGGTCCTATGCCCATTTAGAAATCAGATGGCAGAGAAGATGATGTTCCTGAATCAGAGTGTGTACCGCTTTCTTGATGTGTAACATAATTTGATAAGAAATTTTACTTTGTTCTCAATGTTTAGTGCTTATTTATTTCATTTTTCTGTTTGTATTTGCAGTTTGTCGTCATTTGTACATTGGTCCGTTTGTCTTGCTGTGTGCCATCTTTCATTGATTCAATTATGTTTCTTCGTATTTTCTCTGAATACTCACAAGAAAACTAGACACTTTGGTAAGTTTATTTTGAATTCTGGACTTACCCGGCATTTGTCCAAACATATCAGCAAGCCCTCCAAGTGGGTCTCTGTCAAATTTCCTTCCAGGTGATATAAAAGGTCCCTCCAGAAAGAAGTCATTCCTCATTCCTTGAGCCATGGTTGGCGGAATAAAAACTCCCAAATCCTGCACACAAAATCAGAACTATGAACCAGGGTTCAAAAAATTCTCTTCTCCCAAATCTCAGACACAAAGTTTCATAACAACCCACCTTTACTGCATCTTGACGAATCTGGTTTATCGTCTTTGGTCCATTATCAATAAAAGCCTTGCGAGGAACCCAGCGGTGCTCACGCAACTCCACAGTATCCTGGTCAGAAGGGGGATAAAGCTGCTCAGTTTCACATTTCTGATTTTACTTAAAAAGCAGAAACATGAAGTCAAAACCATACACGTTACCTGCAGCAGGAAACGAATCCTAGCTGGCAATTCCTTATTTTGCATCAAGGAACGCATCCGGGCAAAGTACTGATCCATTAGAGACTAGAAACAGCAGAAATTTCCAAATATTAAGCTTGAATTGAACAAGTCAGTATGACATTAATTAATCATATTGGATAGATTTACTGATTAATAGTTGACATTGAAGACACAAATAGGGCGTCACAGTAGACAGCAGTTAGTGCAACATTATTACAGCTACAGGTGTCAAGAGTTCAATTCATTCCAGCATACATTTTTGTACACAGTTTACACATTTCTTCCTGCTGATCTGGTTTCCTCCCACAGCACAAAGAAAGAATGGTTAGTAGGTTAATTGGTCATGTAAAATTGTCCTGTGATTAGGCTAGGTGGGTGGTGTCTCTTTAGGGCTGTAGGGCCTGTTCCACACAATCTCTAAATAAATTTATCAAGTAGGACCAGGTGAAACAGAAGCTTGACCTGTCACAGCGGAATTTGTGAACACCAAGCTTATTGTCAGATGCACACAAATCAAGGTACAGGTGTCCCCCGCTTTTCGAACATTTGCTTTACGAAACCTCACTGTTATGAAAGACTTACATTAGTTCCCTGTTTTCGCTAACAGAAGGTGTTTACACTGTTACGAAAAAAGGCAGCGCGCGATAAAAAGCAGCCGCTCTCCCCCAGATTCAGAATGGCATTCTCGCCGGCATTGCTTAAACACGTGCCTGTGAGCAGCCGTTAGCAAGATGAGTTCTAAGGTATCGGAAAAGCCTGTAAGAGCTCGTAAGGGTGTTATACTTAGCGTAAAACTAGACATAATTAAGCATTTCGATCGTGGTGAACGAAGTAAGGACAAAGTGAGTTTGACTTGAGGAAGTTGACGAAGATGATGTTGAAGAGGTTTTGGCATCCCATGACCAAGAACTGATGCAATTGGAAGAAGAAAGGATAACAATCGAAACCAAATGAGTAATGATAAAGTACAACTTTAATTTGAAAGGGTACGTCAGTTTAGGGCATATTTGTAGTATGGTTTGAGTCCTTACAAAGAACTGTATGACCTAAAAATGCGTGAGGCTAAGCAGTCAAGCAAGCCTTCCACATCAGCCACAGCAGACGACGAACCTCGAACTTCGACATCGAGGCGGGCAGTCATAGGAGAAGATGAGCTGCTTGCTCTAATGGAAACAGATGACACCCCAGTGTCCCACCACCCCAACCCGCGGACAGATACCAATTCACGGAGAATGCAGCGGTAGCCGGGAGGCACACAGCACATCTTTAAGAAAAAAGCCGAAATAAACATGTTAATTAATTAGGTGCCACCCAGCACGTAATTAATTAGCATGTTTAGTTCGGCTTTTTTCTTAAAGATGTGCTGTGCGCCTCCCGGCTACCACTGTACTCCTGCATGCTTCGCGGATTGGTATCGGTTCGCTGCCCAGAGGGTGGGGGCCGCTGCACCACCCAAACTCCGATTACTCAGTCTAACACACCATCATCAGTGTGCTCGGCAAGCTGTCTTCCCGATTCCCGTGACACTACACTGTACATACATTATTTCTACTTTATATAGGCTGTGTATTTTTACCTGTTATTTGGTATAATTTGGCAGCTTCATAGCTTAGTTACTGGAGAGCGCTTGCGCCATGTTTTTGCCGAAGGCGCTTGCGTGAGATTTTCGCTACAGAGAACAGTTCAGGCAATGATTGTGGAAAAGTATTTCTACTTTATATAGGCTGTGTATTTATCATATCATTCCTGCTTTTACTATATGTTACTGTTATTTCAGGTTTTGTGTTATTTGGCTTGATTTGGTAGGTTATTTTTTGGGTCTGCGAACACTCACAAAATTTTCCCATATAAATAAATGGTAATGGCTTCTTCGCTTTATGACATTCCGGCTTACGAACCCTTTCATAGGAACGTTCTACCTTCGGATGGCAGGGAAAACCCTGTACAGCAAAGAGGTGCACTGCTCTGCGTATGTTTCAAACAGAGCAAGCAAAAGTGGAGCTTCAGTGGAGGTGAAATCCCAGTCAGGGACAGCATCCAAGATTCAGGAATGCCGAATCCACCTTGCAAGTCCAATTCATTCACTTGTAGCTCAAAGGGACCACAGCTCATATGACCATTCTGCATCCAGCTAGCTACGATCTACTTGGCATGTTTATGTTTTAACTGAAACAATTAAATGAGGAAAAAAATCAATACCCATTTACCTTGGCCTTTTCATGGTCTAGTCTAGGTCCTACTGTCCTCATTATCTGACAGAGGCACTCCAAATCCTCCCCCATATCCTTAAGTTGGATCCTCTTCTTCTTTTCCAAAAGCTGAGGAAAAAAAATGGCAAGGTTGGTTAGCATTCATTTCGAGAGAACTAGAGTACAAAAGCAAGGATGCAGTGCTGAGGCTTTATAAGGCATAGGTCAGACCACAGAGTATTGTGAGCAGTTTTGAGCCCTTTATCTAAGAAAGGATGTGCCAGCATTGGAGAGAGTCCAGAGGCAGCTCACAAGTATGAAAGAGTTAACATGAGGAGCATATGATGACTCTGGGCCTGTACTAACTGGATTTCAGAAGAACAAAGGGGATCTAATTGAAACCTACCAAATTTTGAAAGGCCTAGACAGAGCGGATGTGGAGAGGATGCTTCCTAGACAGAGGACACAGCCTCAGAATAGAGGGATGTTCATTTAGAACAGATGAGGAGGGTGGTGAATCAGTTGAACTCACTGCCACAGACAGCTGTGGAGATCAAATCATTGGGCACATTTAAAGTTGTGGGTGATGTGTTTTTGATTAGTTGGGCATCAAAGATTACAAGGAAAAGGCAGAGAATGGGGTTAAGAGAAAAATAAATCCGTCAAACCACTTGATGGGACAAATGTCCGAATTCTGCACCTATGTCACCTGGCCTTTAAAACAATCCTTCTCATCTTAAAGAGATGCCCGCTATTATTTGATATCTCTATCCTGGGAAAAAGACCATCCCAGTAACAGTATAAAACAATTAAGCTTTCAAATCTATTAATCAACACATTGTCAAAATGTCCTATCCCAACTTGTCTTGGCCCCCAAAGCCTCAGACACTACTCCTTCCCACATTCCAAACAGACATTTCTATTGAAAACTATAAATACAAGAGGTTCTGCAGATACTGGAAATCCAGTGCAACACAAAATGCTGGAGGATAAGTCGCCGGGACTGGATGAGATGTACCCCAGGCTATTGTAGGTGGTGATGGAGGAAATTGCTGAGCCTCTGGTGATGATCTTTGAATCATCAATGGGGACAGGCGAGGTTCTGGAGGATTGGAGGGTTGCAGATGTTGTTCCTTTATTCAAGAAAGGGAGTAGAGATAGCCCAGAAAATTATAGACCAGTAAGTCTTACTTCAGTGGTTGGTAAGTTAGACATAGAACAGTACAGCACAGTACCGTCCCTTAAACCCTACCTCTCATATAACCCCCCACCTTAAATTCCTCCATATACGTGTCTAGCAGTCTCATAAATTTCACTAGTGTTTCTGTCTCCACTACTGACTCAGGCCAGGCAGTGCATTCCACGCACCAACCACCAAGTAAAAAAAAACCTTCCTCTAATATCCCCCTTGAACTTCCCACCCTTACCTTAAAGCCATGTCCTCTTGTACTGAGCAGTGGTGTCCCGGGCAAGAGGCACTGGCTGTCCACTCTATCTATTCCTCTTAATATCTTGTATGCCTCTATCATGTCTCCTCTCATTCTCCTTCTCTCCAAAGAATAAAGCCCTAGCTCCCTTAATCTCTGATCATAATGCATACTCACTAAACTAGGCAGCATCCTGATAAATCTCCCCTGTACCCTTTCCAATGTTTCCACATCCTTCCTATAGTGAGGCTACCAGAACTGGATACAGTACTTCAAACCAGAGTTTTATCGAGCTGCATCATTACCTCGCGACTCTTAAACTCTATCCCTCAACTTATGGAAGCTAACACCCCATAAGCTTTCTTAATTACCCTATCTATCTGCGAGGCAACTTTCAGGGATCTGAGGACATGTACCCCCAGATCCCTCTGCTCCTCATTACGAAGTATCCTGCCATTTACTTTGTACTCTGCCTTGGAGTTTGTCCTTCCAAAATATACCACCTCACACTTCCCCGGGTTGAACTCCATCTGCCACTTCTGCATCCTATCAATGTCTCTCTGCAATCTTCCACGATCCTCTACACTATCCACAACACCACCAAACCTTTGTATCGTCTGCAAACTTGCCAACTCACCTTTCTACCCCCACATCCAGGTCGTTAATAAAAATCACGAAAAGTAGAGGTCACAGAACCGATCCTTGTGGGACACCACTAGTCACAACCCTCCAATCCAAATATACTAGGAACTTAGCAAGTCAGGCAGCAACTATGGAAACGAATAAAAAGTCGATGCATCAAGCAGAGACGCTTCATCAAGATTGGAAAGGAAGTGGGAAGAATAAGGTGGTGGGCAGAGGGGAAGGAGTACAGATGATGCCCGATCTGCTAAGCTCCTCCAGCATTTTGTGCGAGTTGCTCTACTGAAAGCTTGTATGTTCACAACCTAAACCAAGCTGGAAAGAAACAACAAAACCAGCAATAAAAGCTAAGACACTTACTGTTTTGATGCACTTATGAAGGATAGATTCATGGATAAGATCAAGCTTGCCAAGCTCTCCAATGAATTTGATGTTGCCCAGCATTTTGATCTTGGCAATAGCCCGCTGCTCTTCCTCTTCATTTGAGAGGGGGCCATCATGCTTGTCATAGACTACACAAACAAAAATAACGTTTTGTTAAAAGACGACACCCAAATCTAGCGGTTAGCACGATGTTACTAAGGCTCGGGGCATTGGAGTTCAGAGACCCAATTCCAATGCCCTCTGTAAGCAACTTTGTATGTTCCTTCCCGTGTGCACAAGGGTTTTCTCCAGGTGCTCTGGTTTCCTCCCACAGTCCAAAGATGTTCCAATTAGTGGGTTAATTGGACATTGTAAATGGACTCGTGATGAGGCTAAAGTTAAAATGGTGGATTGCTGGGCTGCACAGCTCAAACGGCAGGAAAAGCCTATTCTGTGATGCATCTCTAACTACAATGATCTGCACTTAAGATAATTAAAATTGTACCCACCATCGACATTTCTGGTACGGTTTTCAAATTCATCTTGAAGTTTCGAAATCAAAAGGCGTCTGAATGTCTGGAAAGAAAAGGTAACAAGTAATTTATTTATTTTTAGAGGCAAGATCTAATGCATCTATCAATGTGCAGGCAAGCCAACAGCACTAGAATCATTGGGGTGAACTCCACTTACCGTACTTTGCTTGTGTTGTTGCAGCAAACCCTCTGGAGTTGGGCCATCAAAGTTAGGAGCATCCTCTGCTAGACGCAGGCATAACTGAGCATACAGTGAGCTATACTTGGGCTCTTCAAGGGCTTTGTCTACTATCTACAGCAGGGAAAGATTCCAAATTAAAGCAAAATATTCTCAGTGTTGGGTAAAGCAACAAAATGTTTTAGAAACCTAGAAACCCTACAGCACAATACAGGCCCTTTGGCCCAAAATGTTGTGCCAAACATGTACTTAATTTAGAAATTACCTAGAGTCACCCATAGCCCTATTTTTCTAAGCTCTGTGTTCCTATCCAGGAGCCTCTTGTAAGACCCTATTGTATCCGCCTCCACCACAATCACCAGTAGCCCATTCCAAGCATTCACTATTCTCTGCGTAAAAAAAACTTACCTGATATCCTCTCTGTACCTACTTCCAAGCACTTGCTCATCATCTATCATACAAAATATAGGTATACTAGAGCAGCAGTGAAGCAACAGGAGCTAAGGCAGGAAAGCCAGAGCATAAGAATTAATGCTCATCCCAATTACAAACACCTGCACGAGGCATGCATACTTCGACTAGAGGACACAGCCTCAGAATAGTGGGAAGTCCATTTAGAACAGATGAGAAGGAATTTCTTTAGCCAGAGCGTGGCGAATCTGTAGAATTCAATGAGCACAGACAGCTGTGGAGACCCAGTCATTGGGTATATTTAAAGAGGTTGATAGGTTCTAATTAGTCAGGGTGACAAAGATTACAGGGAGAAGGCAAGAGAATGGATTTGAGAGGGATAATAAAATCAGTGATGAAATGGCCTACTTCTGCTCTTGAAATCATGTGCTTAACATTCACAAGAAATTTCAGAAAGCAAAAGTGAATGCGAATTCATTACCTTACAAAGTAGATGAAGCAAATAGAAGAAAGAATCCACAAATCAGAAAGAATGGGAAACATTTGGTATGACAAGATTGAAAATAAGAAGCTTGCAGAGGACAAATAACTATACAGTTAAGCTAGGCTGCATACTGTAAAAATTAATCTGATTAGCAGCCCAGCTATTTTTGAACTCACCAGTAAAATGATCCCTTTTAGGACCAGTTTTGAGTCTACACCCACATTGAGGAGCTCAAGGCATAGCTTGTCAAACTTCTCTGGAGTAAGCTTGTTCAAAATGCTGCAAGAGGAACCAGATGATTAATGCACTCAAACTGACTAGTTTCAAGTTGAGAGCCAATCAAGACATCACTGCTGGGTACTTTCCCAGAACACCAAGACGAGGCAAAGCATTCAAGCTATTCTTTTTTTAAAAAAACGCCAGAATTAAAGCTGTTCATGAATTCAAAATACAAATTATGAACCATGGATAACAAAAAAATAGATACAATTATGCATAAGATAAAATATAAAGCAGTCTGTTGATTTGAGTATCTAGAACAAGTTATGAATAATCATAATTTCTATCACTATAATTTCTAAAAACTGTTCTCAAGTAAAATGAACAATATTTGTTGGAGGTTACATTACTTCACAAAACACTGGTTAGGCTACACATGCAATATTGGGCTGTTCTAAAATGCCACTAAGGAGTGCAGCGATTCATCAGGATGCTAAACAGAATGAAAATCATTAGGTCTGATAGGATAGATTCGATTTCCCTGGAGCAAAACACTGACTCGATAGAGGCACAAGCATAGATAGGCAGACTCTTTCCCAACCCCCCTCCCAATCACAGTTAAGAAAGGCCATAAAGAAAAACCTGGGAACTATAGACTAGTAAAGCTAACATCTGCAGTAGATAAATTACTTAACAGGACCCCAAGGTTAACATACAAACAACTGAAAAGATGGATTGATCACGAATAGTCTGCACAGTTCATGTCCAATAACAACGTGGTCAGGGCTGCAGACATGTTTTATGTGGACTTCAGAAAGGCCTTGCTCAGGTTCCAGCTGGACAACTAGCTAATTTCATATACAACTGGCTTAATGGTAGGAACCAGAGGATGATAGTGGAAGATTGTTTTTCCAAATGGAGGCCGGTGACTAGTGGTATTCCCTAGAGGTCAATACTAGGCCCAAGAATGGTCCTGGGAAGTGTAGAACAGGGGAACCTACGAGGACAGGTCCCTGAAAGTGGCGTCACAGCAGTTGGGATGACACACAGGCCTTCAGTTAGGACGGAGTATAGAAGCTAAGATGTAATGGAGCCTGTGTACAACTCTCCTTTGCTCGACATCTTCTGGATAGGTCATGAAACCATATATTTCACTTTTTATGTCTTGAATGTGACTGAAACTGTTTGAGCCTGTGATTTGCAGTTTGGAGATCATTAGAGTGTTCCAAGGCTCTGCAGTCTCCAGGAGAACTCCAGGAGGCAGGGGCAGCATGTGCAAGCTCATGGCAAGAAGGCTGCAAGCTGATGTTCAACTCCAAGTGATGAGGGAGCAACTGAAACAGATAAAAATGGAAGTTGAGTACTGGCTACTTGCTTTTTGGATAGAGGCTTGGACTAAAGACTCCTACCCCACTCCAGGTTTTTTAAAAATATATATTCTGTGTTTTTCGCCCAATCTTTCTCATTTACATGTGTGGGGGAGGGGGATTTAGCAGTCAAAGAGCCTGTTCAGTTTGTGATTTTTGTGTGGGGGGTGGGGTACTAGGGATCTGGGGTTGATGATCATGCTGTCGTTCTCTGTCGGTTCTGTGGCTATTTGGAAAAGATCAGAGTTGTGTACTTTGATAATAAATGAACCTTTGTAATGCTGCTGTTGTACAAGACATTGACAAGGGTACACTTGCAATATTTGTTTAGTTTTGCACACTATGCTAAAGGATTAAACTGGGGATTGTGCTAAGGAGATTTACAAGGATGTTGCCAGAACTTGAGGGATGAAGTATGACCTTAGAGGTGTATAGAACTATAAAGAGCATAACTGAGCAGCACGGACAATCATGAAATGATCAAATGCATCAACGATGTACTGCTTTCCTTCATGTCCTTGGAAGCTAAGGCTACCCTGAAGTTGAACTGCTGCACCATAACCCACCCAGATTACAGGGTTATGGCAAAGCTTAAATCCACAAGCATACCACAGATATGACAAGATTCATGTGAATTTGTATCAGACTGGGCTATTTGTTTTGACATGGCAACAAGAGACTGAACAAGCAGCACTGTAAACCACACATGCCTTGATAAAACAAAGATATAAACCAGAGAACAAGACAGCCAAATCCTTTCACAGCCAACAGATTCATTAATTAACATTTACAAATGACTGCAAATCCAAATGAATGGAACCATATTATGATGTTTCCAGTGCAGATGAAGCACACAACGGAAATAATCACATTTAACTAAAGAAAGAACTCCATTTCTCAACTGATGGACTTAATGCTGTTCAAGGCAAACACTTGAAAATTCACAAGCTGCGGGGCATGTCTGGAGGACGTGCAATGTCACTCCATCTATAGCCATTATCCTAATCATCTGTTGTAAAGCATGCCAGACTGCTAATCTGTCACAAGGACATCCCACCAAATTACAGTCAAGGCTCACACGTACAGTTCAGAATAATTCATACTGCCAAGGGACAACTTGACAATTCTCTCAGCCCATTCAGAAATTAACGAATGCAATTCACGCAATGCTGTCGATCAAATAAACAAAACTCTGCCACAGAGTCCCAAGCCCAGCTGTGAACGCGCAAGGGTTAAAGGGACATGGCAAATATTTTGGCCTCCCAAGGAAACAATGTATAATTATAATTTATATTTTTATTGCGTATTGCAATATACTGCTGCCACAAATTTCATGACATATGCCAATGATATTAAACCTGACTGAAAAATCCCACTTCACTCAAAGCAGTACAAGGTAAATTTACACAGCCAAAGCAGCCTGCTCACAATATACTCCCTCCCATAAAAAAAATTCAAGATTCCAGATTTAAACGCTGCAGACCAAATATGCACCAGTACAAGTTAACTTTTTAAATAAACTCACCCTCTGACTTTCCTGAAGATTCCATCTTGTCGTTCTTTCTCATTCAAGGAGTTGACATCTCGTTTAGTGCTTCATGAAGGTACCCATCTCTGACCGCTAGGCCCTGGGGGGGGGGGTGGGGGGAGAAGAGGGAGAACATTCCCCCCCCCCCAGGAACCGGCTGTCGAGAGATAGGAACAGAGTCTATAACAGTCGTTCAAAACAATTCATTACCGCTAACCTCAAAGTTTAAAGTAAATTTATTAACAAAGCACTGTACACTTCCCTGAGATTTATTCCGATCTACTATTCAAAGTTAACAGATGTTGCAACAACGCCTTGGGATAGTCAAAATCCCAGTAACAAAAGTACCAGCATACAGCAAATCCCAATGTATACTGCCAAATACAAAATACTGGAGGAACTCAGCAGGCCAGGCAGCATCTATGGAAAAAAGCACATTTGACTTTTCAGGCTAAAACCCTTCCGGGTTCCACTGTGATCTTTTCCATAGATGCTGCCTGGTCTGCTGAGTTCCTCCAGCATTTTGTACGTTGCTTGGATTTCCAGCATCTGCAGATTTTTTCGTGATTTGTATACTGCCAAATGGCTACAATTAAGACATTATCTATTTATCCAGAGATACTGCCTGGAATAGGCCCTTCCAGCCTAATGAGCCTGCACTGCCCAGCAACCCACCGATTTAACCCTACCCTAATCCCTGGACAATTTATAATGCCCAATTAGCCTACTACCAGTAGGTCTTTGGAGGCATTGGAGTGGCAGGAATTTAATCCAGGTCACTGGCACTGTAAAGTGATGTGCTAACCATGATGCTCCTGTGTGCTTAAAGACAGGAATTAAATATTTACTGATGCAAGTATCTGTAACTGCTAACATGCCAGTGAATAACTTTGATTTCTGCACACAGGGGATTTCATTGAAGCCAATCGAATATTGAAAGACCTAGAAAGAGCGAACGTGGAGAGGATGCTTCCTATAGTGGGGGAGTCTAGGACCAGAATCATTGAGTATATTTACATTGGTACATTCTTGATTAGCCAGGGCATCAAAGGTTACAGGAAGAATGCAGGAGAATGAGGTTCAGAGGGATAATAAATCAACCATGGAATGACAAAGCAGGTCAATGCCCCGAATGGCCTAATTCTGCTCCTATGTCTTTTGGTCAACCCATTTAACGTGATGTATATCTGCAGTTATTTCACCTATGGTGCAGCACACTGCACACTTACGTTACGAAGTCAAGCTGAAGATTTCATAACTTAAGCCACACAAATGGAAAAACCTTGAAAGAGTTAATAGTTACCTGTTGCTGGCAGTCTTGGGATAGTGCTGAGGCGCACCCCTACCTCCTCCTCCGCCCGAAGAAGCACTAAAGACACGAAAATATTGTAAAGACCTTTATTTACTTTGGCACAACTTTAAATATGCCATAAACTCACACTTCTTACTACAGGTAATGGATAGTAATACATCTCCACCACGAAGAGAAGCCAGTCTAGAAAAACCAATCGTCTCCAATAAGGGCAAGTGGCTATTGGCACATAACATCACTACAAAAAAAAATAAGAACTGAAGTTTGGCCTCCAGTTGAAGTTGATATTTGTTGCTGTCAGCATCAGCAGGAGACACTAACAAGAATTTTCCAGTATTCAGGATTGAGGGTCTCAAACTCCAGATGAACAACCATGAACCAGCAATAGTGTAATCAATGAACCTACTGCCCCAGAGTGACATCTTCCATTCCAGCAAAGCCAACGGGTTACAACAATCAATGCCCGAGGCATCATCTTGGGATTGGGCTGGTAGCCCACTGCAATGCGCACCCTTGATATTCTGTGCTGAATATCCTGGGGAAATTAAACTTTTAATTTGAAAATAAGTGCTCAAAACAGACTTGGTGCACCAAAGTATTTTACCCATTTTGCTCGCCACAGTCCTGAGGAGTCAAACAACTTGCGAAGAGGGAGAGTTTTAAAAGAGCAAGCAGGAGCAATTGACAAATTTTGTGCGCCAGGGATCCCAAGACATTGGATTGCACACAATTAGAGGCTAGAACCAATAAAAAACTTGCACTAAGCAGAGCAGCTATTGCATAAGGGGGCCAGTGTTGAAGTGGGGTTGACTGGGGAGAGAGAAAAGGTAGTCAGTGCAGAGTACTCCTGCGGCTGTTCTCCTCAACAGGTATGGATAAAACAGTATCCGCTTTGGATACTGTTTGGGGATGGGGATAGGTGGGGAGGATGGCCACAACAGTCAAGTCTGGTTCTGTGCCTCAGAGGGAAGGGAAGAGAAGAGGTGAGCCAGTGATGGGATTCCATGATTAAGTGAACAGATAGGAGGTTCTGTGAAAGAACGAGATGCTGTATGGTTTGTTGCCTGCCGGGTGCCAAAATCAGGGACATCTCTGATCAAGTCCAAAGCATTCTTAAATGGGAGGGAGAGTACTTATGGTCCCTGCCAGTTCCAATGACATGCGTAGAATGGATGATGAGGTGATGTTAAAGGATATAACCCCCAGGGTTGTACTTTCCATGCCACGTGCTAGTGATATCAGAAATGGGAAGACCATACAGTTTAACACATGGCAAAGGAGTTGGTGCAGAGGGAGGGCAACATATTTTTGGATCACTGGACCCACCTTTAATGGACTGTCTTCAAGGGAAAGTGGGTCCTGTGCAGAAGGGCTGGTTTGCACCTGAACCGGAGAGGGACTAATATCCTAGCAGAAAACGGTCAGGAAACAAAGGTCGATCATGGTGAGACTAATGTCCTGAGCTATGTATAGTAGTGATGACACTGCCGCCATCAGTTAAGATTTGACTGCAGGAGGGGCAGGACTGGCAGTTCAGTGTTCCAGGGTTCCTTTGTTTCAGACTGATATAGCTGAAGGCATTACTAGTCAGGGGAAAAGATACAGCGATGCTCACTCAGGACGAACTGTAAAAGCCCATCTAATGAGGCTTTATGAGTAAAACTGAACATAAGAAAGGTATCATGTTAAAGGGACTATATTAGGAAATGAGACAGGACAGGTAACAGGAGCAGCTGTTGGGAAGGGTTTAAAACTTGTTGGGAAGGATTTAAAACTAATTTGGCAAGGGTATGGGAACCGAAGTGAAGGAACTCAGGATACGACAGATGGTTAAAAAAAGCAAAGATGGCATGCAGTCAGAAAGGGCAGGTAGATGATAGAACAAAATTGTAGCCAGCAGGGTGAATATCAGTACACTAGTGTTATATCTCAATGACAGAATAGAAGAAGAAGGTGGATGATCTTGTTGCACTATTACATATTGCCAGGTATGATGCTGTGGCCATCAATGAATCATTACTGAAAGACTGCTGTAATTGGGAACTGAATGTCCAAGGTTACACATTGTATTAAGAGGGATAGGAAAGTAGACAGAGGGGGTGGTGCGGCTCTGCCATGGCACCAAATCATCAGAAAGATGTGACATAAGATTGGAAGATGTTGAATCCTTGTGGGTTTGAGAAACTGCAAGGATAAAAGGTCCCTGACGGCAGTTATATACAGCCCTCCCAACAGTAGCTGGGATGTGGACCACAGATTACAACAGGAAATAGAAAAGGCGTGTCAAAAGGGCAACGTTGTGATAGTCATGGGAGTTTTCAACATGCAGGTCAATTGGGAAAATCAGGTTGGTAATGGATCTTAAGAGTGAGTTTGTTGATGTCTACAAGATGGCTTTTTAAAGCAGTTTGAGCCTACTAAGGAATCAGCAAAAATTAGCAGGAAGATAAGAGGATTGGGAAGCTTTTTAAAATCTACAGAAAGCAACCAAAATCATCAGGAGATAAAAGATAATATGAAAGCCAGCAAGCAATATCAAGGTGGATAGAAAAAGTTTTTTTCAAGTATATAAAAATAAAAGTGATGAGAATGGATATAAGACCACTAGAAAATGATACCAGAGAAATAATAACAGGGAACAAGGAGATAGCAGATGAACTCAATTAGTATTTTGCATCAGTCTTCATTGTGGAAGACACTAACAATGTGCCAGGGATTGAAAGATGTGAAGAAAGAGACATGAGTGCAGTTACTATTACAAAAAAGAAGGTGCTCAAGAAGCTGAAAGACCGAAATGTGCATACATCACCTGAACCAGATGAACTGCACTCTAGGGATCTGAAAGAGGTAGTGGTAGATTGCGGAGGCATTAATGATCTTTCAAAATTAGTTGGGCTCTGGCATGGTGCCAGAGGACTGAAGAATTGGAAATGTCACTCCACTCTAGAAAGGAGGAAGGCAGCAGAAAGGGAATTATAGACCAGTTAGCCTGACCTCAGTGATTGGGAAGATTTGTTAGAGTCAATTGTTAAGGGTAAGGTGAGAGTACTTGGTGACACAGGACAAGATAGGACAAATTCAGCATGGTTTCCTCAAGGGAAAATCTTGTCTGACAAACCTGTTGGAATTCATTGAGGAGATAAGTAGGATAGATACAAGGGATGCAGTGGATGTTGTACATTTGGACTTTCAGAAGGCCTCTGACAAGGTGCCACACATGAGGCTAGTAACCAAGTTAAGAGCCCATGGTGTTACAGGAAAGTTACACAAAAGGATGCATAACTGGAAAAAGTGTACCTTCACTGCCATGCCAAGCAATTTCAAAAGGATAGTCAAAAGTCAACCACAGTACTGTGCCAACTTAATCACAACTTCGCCTCAAAAAAAAAAGGGAGAAACGCAACAGGTCAAGCAGCATCTGTGAAGGGATACAGTTGATATCTCAGGTCAAGACTTTGCCATGTTTCAGTGAAGACAAGGTTGCACATCTTTTTCAATCTATGTGGGGATAAAATCCCAATTTCCTGACCAATACTCATTTATATTCAATCTGTTAACCCCACTTGTTGAGCATTGCCAATGTGCAGGCAGCTACATTTCATACTAGAATAATGACCATGCTTAAAGTATTTCAAGAATAAAGCACTTCAGTACACAGGGCTGAAAATGAATTAATACTTAAGCACATCACAATTCTAAGGCAGACATTGGAAGTGAGAGAGCAGGTTCACAAGAATGATTCCAGGAATGAAAGGGTTAACATACAATGACTCTGGGCCTGTACTCACTGGAGTTTAGAAGAAAGAGGGGTAATCGCACTGAAGCCCATCATATAAAGAAAACCCTTGATAAAGCGGACGGGGTAAGAATGTTTCTTACAGTGGGGGAGGTTACAATAGAGGGATGTCCATTTCAAACAGATGAGAAGGAATTTCTTTAGCCAGAGGGTGACGGGTCTGTGGAATTCATTGCCACAGGTGGCTGTGGAGGCCAAGTCATTGGGTATATTTAAAACAGAGGCCGATAGGTCCTTGATTAGGCAGGATGACAAAGGTTATAAGGAAAAGGCAGTAGAATGGGCTTGAGCAGGATAATAAATCAGCTATGAAGGAATGATGGAGCAGACCTGATGAGCCAAATGACAATTTTACTCTCATGTCTAATGGTCTTTTGAAAATCTATACAACTAAAAAAAGGTACTACTACCTTAGAAATTACCATTCACTGTGCCCTGCTACTTCCTTACAAATAGCAATTAAAAGCAGATAACAACACAAGAAGGTACCTGAAACGAGAAGCAACCCCTTCTGCAATCACACTCTCCACTTTGGCGGCTTGATAAAACGAAAAACTTCCAAAAGAAGAATATTAAAGGGAAGGGAAGGGAAAAAGAGTTACCTAGGAGAGAGAGAGAAAATAAAACAATCAGCCTGGTGATCTAACACGGCATCTCCCCCAATGATGAATCACCATCTTACTCCACCCAGTCCAACGCACAAAAGGAGGAACAGTACTGAACAAAGGGGAAAATGGCCGTACCGCCCAGCTCTGACGAAATGCCGGAAAAAACTGGCTCAATCAAAAATCTTTTGATCAATGATGTCACGGAGCTACGAACAGCAAGATTATTTTTCCACCGACCCGAGTGATAAGAGGAGACGATGGGTGGGCTCAACACCTACAAAGGACCACAATCAAAGGCATGGAGGGGAAGGAGAGAGAAGGGGCTAGGAAAATTGACTGAAGCAAGCAAAACATAGACAGGATATATCACCGTAGATGGAAGATACAGAGAAGACAACATACAAACTAAAGAAAGGGTGTATGGGTGAGGAGAGTACTCCAAATACTAACGAACACAGCAAAACACTGACAAAACTCAAGAGGGGAACCATAGTTCCCCACAACAGGAAGAAAGGGAAATTGGTCAGCCAGCCGCCGGAGAAGGACGGCGAGGGCTACAAAAAGGGTTACCGGCCAGGGGGAGGAGGTGAGGAAAGGGAGGACGGGCACATCAATCACTAAGGACCTCATCATCCAGGACATGCCCTCTCCTCATCAAGCAGGAGATCGAGAAGACACACACTCAACGTTTTAGGAACAGCTCCTTCCCCTCTTGTCATCGGATTTTTTGAACGGACCATGAACCCATGAACAATACCTCGGTATACATTCCTTTCTCTCTTGTACCAATTTAAATATACATATTTACTGTGTTACAGTTTATCATTATGTATTGCACAGTAGTTGCCGGAAAACAACAAAATCCCGGTGATATTGAACCTCACTCCGGCAAGGGAGGAGGGGGGTAAAGCACAAAACTTGAATGCTGGAGGGTGGGTGGTGTGGAGTGTGAAGACAAAGAACAGGAGCCGGCCAGTCGGCCGAACAGGGTGCATCGGCCAACACCCAAGTTGTCGGGACCGTCCACCCTACCCTCTCTTCTACAGTAAAATCGCGGTGAGGTGAAACAGGGCGGATGACCAGGCAGGGCGCCGGGGAAGAGATCACTACCCTTCCAACTCTGCACTCCACAAGCGGGCACAAATAAAGTGGCGGCGCTGGGTGGGGGGGGCGGAACAGGGCGTAGCACCGGGATCAGCAATCACTTTCCCTCCTCACCCCGACACAAAGCGAACACCACGAGCATTGATACGCTAATTACTAAAGAGCAAGCCGACCCTCCCTCCAAAAATGAGAGCGAACTCGAAGCCGAGGCCCCACGGCAAGGCGCCGCCATTTTGTGAGCGGCGGCGGCCACAAAATGGCGGCGGGGAGACTCACCTCGGCGGCCTCGCAGCCCCAGTCAGCGCCAGGCGTCTTCAGCCGCTCTCACCCACAGACTAAAAGAAAAAGAAAAAAACAGCGACGAAGAGGCGGAAACGATCATTAACTTATCGCTCGGCCGCTCCCGCTCTACATAGAGGGCAGCACCGTGCGGGAGCTGTCAGCGACCGGGACAAAGAGACGGAGCTCCGCCGCAGCCGCCGCCACTCCGCCTAATGGCTTCTCTTACCCAGAAAGCAGCGCGCCACGCCGCGCAACCCAACTTTATTTCCGGCCCCCCGCTCTTTTTTGTTATTTTTCCCTCTTTCGTTCACGCCTGTCCGCCCCCACGCATGCGCGTTTCCCTACACAACCAAACCTGAAAATATGTCTTCACCCTTTGATTGATACCAGGGCTGCGCCAGTCACGCCGTCTCGTTGTATGATACAGCCCGCCCCCTCCACCAATCAGACTGAGCGGACCTACGGCCTCTCATGCTGATTGGACATCCACTTCAATGAAGCCGCACTGCGGTTTGAAGAGTTTGGCCACGCCCCCCGGTGTTTTTTATGATGCCCATCACAGCAGACCACGCCCACAGAAGGCCTAGTCACGAGTAATTTGGCCAATGCTCTTTTTCCCCGCCCCTCTGGTCGTGTCTGATTGGGTGTTTCGGGAGCATTCAGATTGCCCCCGACTTATTTCAACTGTCAATCAATACAGTTACATGAGGCGATCCAAGGGACCGTCCTTAATAAAGGCTGTTTACATCAAACAGGGGGTCTATTCATCAAACTAAGTCATTTCTTGTTTACAAATGATGTAAGTTATACATACAGTTGTACAGTCAGCCCATGATGTTGTGTGGACTTACGGCACCATCAATCTCATCAATCCTTCCTGCAGAGCCCACCATCTTTTAATATAAGTCGTAGATGACCCTACAATCCCTGGTAGTGCATTCCAGGGACCCGCCACTCTCTGTGGGAAAAAAACTTACCCCTAACATCTCCAGTCACCTTAAACTGATGTCCTCTTGGTACTTGTCGCGCTGGGAAAGTGGTGCTATCTGTCCACTTTGTCTGTGCTTCCCGGAACACCGTATTCTCCTACGGTGTTATCAATCGGGATTATCATTTCAGAGCGTCTGGCCCAGACCCAGCACGTAAGTGCAATTACAAAGAAAACATGGCAGCGCCTCTACTTCCTTAGAAGTTTGCAAAGATAAGTCATGATTTCCAAAGCTTTGACAGACTTCTGTAGATGTGGAGAGTATTTTGACCGGTTGGAACAGTGATCACAGTATGATCGAGTTCACTTTGAAATTTGAGAAGGAGAAACTAAATTCCAATATGTCGATATTTCAGTGGAATAAAGGAGATTACAATCGCATGTAAGGGGAACTGGCCAAAGTTGACTGGAAAGGGACATTTGCAGGAAGGACAGCAGAGCAGCAATGGCTGGGGTTTCTGCGAAAAATGAGGGAAGTGCAAGACAGATATACGAGGGGTGATTGATAAGTTCATGGCCTAAGGTAGAAGGAGTCAAATTTAGAAAACCTAGCATATTTATTTTTCCTACATTTACACACTTAGTCCAGCGGTTGTGGAGCATACGGAGTCCTTCTTTGTAGAAGCTGGTGTCTTGGACCTCCAGAAGTGGTCCACAGCAGGGGTGATTGATAAGTTCATGGCCCAAGGCAGAAGGAGATGAGTTATTAACTTCAAACTTTCTGCATTTTCACTCAAAGAGTTGAACTGCACATGCATGTAACAAGAGCTGTATAACTCATCGCCTTCTACTCAGGGCCACGAACTTATCAATCACCCCTGCTGTGGACCACCTAAAGGTCCAAGATGCTCTTGTTACATGCACCCAGAGGAAACCCACGCAGGCCACCTTCTACCTCTGGCCACAAACTTATCAATCACCCCTCGTATTCCAAATAAGAAGAAATTTTCAAACGGAAGAAGGACACTACCATGGCTAACAAGTGAAGTCAGAGCCAAAGTAAAAACAAAAGAGAGGGCTTATAAGGAAGCCAAAGCTAGTGGGAAGATAGGGGATTGGGAAGCTTTTAAAAACTTGCAGAAGAAAACTAAGAATGTCATTAGGAAGGAAACGATGAATTCTCTTGGGCTGTATTCTCTGGAGTTCAGGAGAATGAGGGGGGATCTCATAGAAACATTCCAAATGTTAAAAGGCCTGAACAGATTAGATATGGCAAAGTTATTTCCCATAGTACAGGACAAGAGGGAACAACTTCTGGATTGAAGGACGTCCATTTAGAACAGAGATGCGGTGAAATTACTTTAGTCAGAGAGTGGTAAATCTGTGGAATTTGTTGCCACGAGCGGCTGTGGAGGCCAAGTCATTGGGTGCATTTAAGGTACAGATAGATAGGTTCTTGATTAGCCAGGGCATCAAAGGGAATGGGGAGAAGGCAGGGGAGTAGGGATGACTGGAAGAATTGGATCAGCCCATGATTGAAAGGTGGAGCAGACTCAACGGGCTGAATGGCCTACTTCTGCTCCTATATCTTATGATCTTATGGGTAAAGCCCTGTGCTGGTCCATGCCAACCTTATCATGGGCCCAATGACTAACACCACCCTTTACAATACCAGGGGCCCGGGTTCAATTCCCACCACTGTCTGGGAGGAGTTTCTACGTTCTCCCCGCGACTGCATGGGTTTCCTCCGGGTGCTCTGTTTCCTTCCACGTTCCTGGTTATTGTATATTGCCCTGTCACTAGGCTAGGGTTAAATTGGGGGTTGCTGGGTGGTGCGGCTCAAAGGGCCAGAAGAAGTAAATATATTATCATCCCTGCTCGTCCCAGTTGCCCATGTTTGCCCCATAAACCTCCTAGCCCCTCCCCTCCATGTACCTTCCCAAATGATGCAATTGTACCCACCTCAAGCGCTTCCTCTTCAGCTACTCACTGTCTGAGAAGATTAGGCATTGAGCATGAGAGATGACTGAAGAGAGATCTACAAGATGGCAATAGGTCTATACCATGCTATTAATGCAAATATCTTATCAGCCAATCACGTGGCAGCATTCCAATCCATAAAAGCATGCAGACATGGTCAAAAGGTTCATTTGTTGTTCAGACCAAACATCAGAGTGAGGAAGAAATGTGATGCAAATGACTTTGACTGTAAAATGATTGTTAGTGCCAGACGGGGTGGTTTGAGTATCTCAGAAACCGCTGATCTCCTGGGATTTTCTCACACAACCATCTCTAGAGTTTACAGAGAATGGTGCAAAAAAACAAAAAAAAAGTCCATTGAGCAGCAGTTCGATTTCAACACTTAAGAAAAATTTGGATAGGTATGTGGATGGTGTGAGTGTGGAGAGAGATAGTCACATTGCAGGTTGATGGAACTAGGCAGATTTAGCACAGACTAGATGGGCCAAAAGGCCTGTTTCTGTGCTGTAGTGTTCTATAACTCTTGGACACTATGTTGGTCAAGGCCTCAGCAATCTATCCGAACTTCCCTTAAATGGTGCAACTGAACCTACATCCACCATTTCTGCTGGCAGCTTGTTCCACACTCCCACCACCCTCTAAGCGAAGAAATTCCTTCTCAGGTTCCCCTTAAACATTTCACCTTTCACCCTTAACCTCTAGTTCTGCTCTCAGCCAACCTCAGAAGAAGCCGGCCTTGCATTTACTCTGTCGAAATCCCTCGCAATTTCCTCTGTCAGATTTTCCCTCATTCTCCTACGCTCCAGGGAATAAAGTTCAAACCTGTTCAACCCTTCCCTACCTGTTGGATATGTTAGGGGTTCACAAGAAACAGGGTTAGTGCTGGAATATGGTCCTGAGGTCAAAGACCAGTCAGCAAGGAATGTGTGTTCTTTGACCACACTCAGAAAGGTGGAATCCGTCATTAAGGACCCCCATCACCCAGGACATGCCCTGTTCTCATTGCCACCATCAGGAAGGAGGTATAGAGACCTGAAGGCACACTCTCAATGATTCAGGAACAGCTTTTCCTCCTCTTTCTTTTTACAAAATATCTTTATCACAAATTCAGTGCTGCAATATATACGAACCAGTGACTAACACAATTACGACACTACAGACAGACAACACACATTAAACTAAAATGTTTCCATCTCTGTCAATGACGGCACTAACCTCCTGCGGAGCCCAACGGTCCCAGAACGCCTCTATGGTCGCTGTGGACTGCGTGTGTTCCTTCTCAATATTTACCCAGGCATGAACATACCCCCTAAACATTGCTAGGCAGTCTGCCCGGGCAGATCTTCCCGCCACCCGTTTCCAGGACCCACGGATGGCTGATTTTGCCAGCCCAAGGAGCAAGTTGACAGGGACATCCTCATCCCTCCATGCCCCCCTCCTTACTGGATGACCGTATATAAATACGGGGCTAAAATATAACCAGAAGGCGAGAAGCAGCCCATGCAGATACGTAAAGAGGGGCTGCAGCCTCACACGTTCCATGTGTGCCAGTACACAGTCTGGTCCAGTCCGCAGAAGTGGCAATGCAGCTGGGAGATCCGCGTACAAACTGAAGGACTTATTGCAGGGCTGCCACTCAATTTCTGAATGGATATTGAACCCATAAACACCACCTCACTGCTTTTTTATTTCTGTTATTTTGCACTTCATATTTAATATATTTATATTTATTGTAATTCAGTTTTTTTCCCTTATTGTGCATTGCTATATCTGCTACTGCAAAGACAACAAATTTCACAACATATACTAGTATTAAATATATTTAATATACTAGTGATATTAAACCTGATTGTGAGGTTTAAAATCAGTCACTGTATATTCAGCCTGTGACAATGCGGCTGGGTAGGGTGCCGTGAGACAGTGGGCAGCACTGCTGCCTTACAACACTCAAACTGGGATTAGAATTGGGTTAGGGTTAGGCATTGTCACATACGGAGATACGGCGAAAAGCTGGTCTTGCACACTGTTCATACAGATCAGATCATTACTGTTGAGCTGGAGCAAGGGAAAACATTAACAGAATGCAGAATAAAGTGTCACAATTACAGAGGGAGTGCAGTGCAGGTAAACAATAAGCTGCAAGGTCATACCGAGATAGATTGTGAGGTCAAAAGCCATCTGAATAGACAAGGGCATCACTCAATAGTCTGATTCTACAGCCAGATACGAGCTGTGCTTGAGCGCGGTGAAATGTGCTTTCAGACTTTTGCATCATCTGCCCAGTGGGAGAGGGGAAAGATGTCCGGTATAGATGGGCTCTTTGGTTATGTTGGCTGCTTTACTGAGGCAGTGAGACGTGTAGACAGAGTCCATGGAGGGGAGGCTGGTTTCTGCGATGTGCTGAGCTGTGTGCACAGTTCCCTGCAGTCTTACAGTCCTGGCAGAGCAGTTGCCGTACCACGCTGCGACGTGTTGAGATGGGATGCTTTGGTCAAAATTGGTGAGGGTGGATGAGGACGTGCCGGATATAGAACAGGGACAGGCCATTCGGCCCACAATATAGACAGTACAGCACAGCAACAGGCCATTCGGCCCACAACATAGAACAGTACAGCACAGCAACAGGCCATTCGGCCCACAACATAGAACAGTACAGGACAGGAACAGTCTGTTCGGCCACAATATAGAACAGTACAGCATAGGCCATTCGGCCCACAACATTGAATAGAGCAGATTTAGGCCATTCAACCCATTGAATCTACTCTGCCATTCCATCATGGCTGATTTATTATCACTCTCAACTCCTGCCTTCTTCCATGTTACCTTTGACACCCAGACTAAAGAAATTATCAACTTCCATTTTAGATATACCTAATAACTTGGCCTCCTTGTCTGTGCCAATAAATTCCATAGATTCACCACCAAAGTAAAGAAGCATGATTGGAAAATCAAGGGAATTTGGTGACAGTAGGTTACAGGGAAAATTATTGCAATGAGGTGGAATAGGATTGTCTAGATGACAAACAAGAAAGCTCACTGACACCTCTACTTCCACGGGAGGCTAAAGAAATTTGCCACGTCCCTGATGAATCTTACCAATCTTTAGCAATGCACAATAGAAAGCATCTACTCTGGATGTGTCACAGCTTGGAACAGTAACTGCAAGAAACTGCAGAGTTGTGGACACATCACAGAACCCAGCCTCCCCTCCACAAACTCTGTCTACACCTCCCGCTGTCTCCGTAAAACCGCCAGCAGAATCCAAGACCCCACCCGCTCGGACATTCTCACTTTTCCCCTCTCCCAGGGGAGATACAAAAGCCTGAAAGCACATCCACCAGGCTCAAGGCAGATTCCACATCTCGCCATTATAAACCATCGAGTGGTTTGCTGGTATGATAAGGTAAACTCTTGACCTCACAATCCACCATGTTAAAGCTTTGCACCTCATTATCTGTCTGCCAGAGTTGTCAGGCAGCGTTGAACTCAATGTAGGACTGCCTTCAGGACTCCAGCTCCAGACTTTTCCTCGGGGTTTATTCCCGAAGCCTTCCCCATGAGTGGGTAGAGCCACCAGGCAGTGGAGGCTTGAGATCAGAGTTTTTCTTCTGTTAGATGAGCTGCCAACTACGATGGGCTTTAAGGTGCTAGTTAACCTGCTTTTGCTCTTTCTCCTGTCAGTAGAAACGGTCCTGCTGGGTTTAGTAGCTAAGCCACATGTGAAGGCCAGGAGCTGGACTTGGTTGTCAGAGGCTACTTGAGACGCACACCATTGGGAACATTTAATAGGTCGTGGAAAACTACCACCCCCGACTATGATATCCTTAAGGAACCATTATCAACGTGCGTACATGTTACCATATACTACCTGGAGATTTGTTTTCTCGCAGGCATTTACAGGAAAAAAACTACTATAAATTTGTGAAAAATTATACATAAACAAAGACTGACAAACAAACAATGTGTTAAAAAAACACAAATTGTGCAAATAATATATAATACTGAGAACATAAATTGTAAGAGTTCTTGAAAATGAGTCCATAGGTTGTGGAATCAGTTCAGTGTTGAGGTGAGTGAAATCACACACACAAATTGCTGGATCAGCATCTATGGAAAAGAGTAAACCGTCGACGTTTTGGGCTGACAACCTTCATCACAACTTGTTTCTTTTATTTGAGGTGAGTGAAGTTATCCACGCCAGTTCAGTTTGCAGGGTAATAACTGTTCCTTAAGTTGGTGGTGTCGGACCTGAGGCCTCCGTACCTCCTGCCTTGAGACAAGACTGAGGACTGAGAAAGTTGGCGGTGGAGCAGATTACCCACAAGGAGCACAGTGACCCTGGGACCTCAGCCGGCTCGTCCCGCACAGAACACAAGCCTACAGGCAGACTCATCTA
Organism: Mobula hypostoma; assembly: GCF_963921235.1. NCBI lineage: Eukaryota > Metazoa > Chordata > Chondrichthyes > Myliobatiformes > Myliobatidae > Mobula > Mobula hypostoma. The sequence continues at coordinate 2,288,075 of NC_086107.1, forward strand.
CTTGTTCCACAGCTTACACTCACAACACAGCTCAGTGTCAGTGTCACGAGTTCGAGGCAAAGCCCACGTTTGCTCAAAAGGATATTGTTCGCAAAAGTGTTGCTATAGCAACTGCAGTGACAAATCATTACCTGAGATTATTGAGGATCTATTGTAGTCCACAATGGAAAAGTCTGGATTAAACTGGATAAGCTCAGTGCTGGTTGTGATGCTGCTCTGAGAAACAAGACCATAAGACACAGGAGCAGAGTTAGGCCATTCAGCCCATCGAGTCTGCTCCGCCATTCCATCGTTGTTGATTTATTATCCCTCTCAACCCATTGTCGTGCCTTCCCCTGCAACCACGTTCGCCAATCCATGCAGCATCCTGGTAAATCTCCTCTGCATGAAGTCTGTTCTACTTTCCTGTAAATGCCCACAAGCAAATGAATCTCAGGGTTGTAATTTACTTTGAGCGTTGACTACAATGAGGAGACCAGAACTGAACACAATACTCCAAATGTGGACAATGTGTAAGCATCAAACATTTACCCACACGATACACAGAACATACCACACCATACACAGTGCATATCACACAGTACACATCACACAGCAAACAGTACATATCACACAATACATGGTACATGCCACACAGTAAAAATATCACACCATACATAGTACCCAGTACATATCACATAATACACTGTATATATCACACAGTACACAGTACATACCATGCAGTATGCAATACATATCACACAGTACACAGTACATATCACACAGCACACCGCACACGCCAAGCGAGAGAAACGCCAGGCGATAGGTGAAGCAAAGAGCGAGGAAGTTGATTGGTGAAAGAGACAGAAGGCCATGGAAGAAAGAAAAAAGGGGCCTCTTGTGTATCGGTGAGACCCAACGTAGATTGGGAGACCGCTTCTCTAAGCATCTACGCTCCATCCGTCCGAGCAAGCAGGATCTCCCAGTGGCCACCCATTTTAATTCCACTTCCCATTCCCATATGTCCATCCATGGCCTTTACCACTCTCATGATGAGGCCACACTTAGGTTGGAGGAACAACACCTTATATTCCATTTGGGTAGCCTCCAACCTGCACAGAACAGCACACCTTAACACCTTCACCATCAGTTTGGTGGATTTTAACCAGGCAAGTCTGAACAAATCACTAAGCAATTACCTTCAACAAATCACTTGCAATACCAGAGGAAACAACACACTGGACCATCATCAAGAATGCCTACCGTGCTATTCTATGCCCTCACTTCAGGAAGTCTGATCACCCGGCTGTGTTTCTACTCCCTGAGTATAGGCAGAGACTGAAGACTGCAGCACCAGTAGTGAGGACCAAGAAGGTTTGGACAAGGGAAGCACAGGAACGCCTGCAGAACTGCTTTGAATCAGTGGACTGGACTGTATTCAGGGATTCAGCTTCGAACCTGGATGAGTATGCTGCAGTTGTTACTGACTTCATTAAAACCTGTGTGGGTGAGTGTGTGCCCACAAAGACTTACTGTACATTCCCAAACCAAAAGCCATGGATGAACCAGGAGGTACATCGTCTGCTGAAGGCCAGATCTGTGATATTCAAGTCTGGCGACCCTGTTCTGTACCAGATTTGCGGAGGGCTATTTCAAGGGCGAAGAGACTATTTTAAACGAAGTTGGAGGTGACATCGGATGTACGACAACTCTGGCAGGGTTTGCAAGACATTATTTCCTACAAAGTAAAACCCAATAGCATGAATGGTAGCGATGCTTCACTACCAAATGAACTCAACGTCTTCTATGCCCACTTTGAAAGGGAGAACACAACTACAGCTGTGAAGATCCCTGCTGACCTGATGACCCTGTGATCTTTGTCTCAGATGCTGATATTAGACTGTCTTTAAAGAGAGTGAACTCTCGCAAGGCAGAAGGTCCCGATGGAGTACCTGGTAAGGCTCTGAAAACCTGTGCCAACCAACTAGAGGGAGTATCCAAGGCCATTTTCAAACTCTCACTGCTACGGTTGGAAGTTCCCACTTGCTTCCAAAAGGCTACAATTATACCAGTGCCGAAGAATATTGTGAGCTACCTTAATGACTATCGCCCAGAAGTACACACATCGACAGTGATGAAATGCTTTGAGAGGTTGGTCATGACTAGACTGAACTCCTGCCTCAGCAAGGACCTGGACCCATTGCAATTTGCCTATCACCACAATAGGTCAATGGCAGACGCAATCTCAATGGCTCTGCACACAGCTTTAGACCACCTGGACAACACAAACACCTACTGTTCATCGACTATAGCTCAGCATTTAATATCATCATTCCCACAATCCTGATTGAGAAGTTACAGAACTTGGGCCTCTGTACCTCCCTCTGCAAATGGATCCTTAACTTCCTAACCGGAAGACCACAATCTGTGCTGATTGGTGATAACATATCCTCCTCACTGACAATCAACACTGGCGCACCTCAGGGGTGTGTGCTTAGCCCACTGCTCTACTCTCTATATACACGTGACTGTGTGGCTAGGCATAACTCAAATACCATCTATAAATTTGCTGATGATACAACCATTGTTGGTACAATCTCAGGTGGTGACGAGAGGGCGTACAGGAGTGAGAAATGCCAACTAGTGGAGTGGTGTCGCAGCAACAACCTGGCACTCAACATCAGTAAGATGAAAGAGCTGATTGTGGACTTCAGGAAGGGTAAGACGAAGGAACACATACCAATCCTCATAGAAGGATCAGAAGTGGAGAGAGTGAGCAGCTTCAAGTTCCTGGGTGTCAAGATCTCTGAGGATCTAACCTGGTCCCAACATATCGATGCAGTTATAAAGAAGGCAAGACAGCCGCTATTCTTCATTAGGAATTTGAAGAGATTTGGAATGTCAACAAATACACTCAAAAGCTTTTATAGTTGTACCATGGAGAGCATTCTGACAGGCTGCATCACTGTCTGGTATGGAAGGGCTACTGCACAGGACCGAAAGAAGCTGCAGAGGGTTGTAAATCTAGTCAGCTCCATCTTGGGTACTAGCCTACAAAGTACCCAGGATATCTTTATGGAGCGGTGTCTCAGAAAGGCAGTGTATATTATTAAGGACCTCCAGCACCCAGGGCATACCCTTTTCTCACTGTTACCATCAGGTAGGAGGTACAGAAGCCTGAAGGCACACACTCAGCGATTCAGGAACAGCTTCTTCCCCTCTGCCATCTGATTCCTAAATGGATATTGAACCGTGAACACTGCCTGTTTTTGCATGATTTTTAATCTACTCAATATACGTATACTGTAATTGATTTACTTATGTATTATTTTTTGTGATGATAAACCTGATTGATTCTGAAGCTGATGGCATGAGCATCAATTTCTCAGTTCCAGTAATGCCACCCCCCCCTCACCATTTCCCATCCCCTTGTCCCTCTTGCATATTATCTCCTTGCCTGACCATCACCTCCCTCTGGTGCTCCTCCTCCCCCACCTTCTTTCTTCCATGGCCTTCTGTCTCATTCACCAATCAACGTCTTAGCCCTTTGCTTCATCCCTCCCCCTCCAAGTTTCACCTATCGCCCGGTGTCTCTCTCTCGCTCCTCTCCCCTCCCCCCACCTTTCACATCTTCCCCTCAGCAGTTTTTCCTCCAGCCGAAGGGTTTCAGCCCGAAATGTTAGTTGTGCTTTTTTCCACAGATGCTGCCTGGCCTGCTGAGATCCTCCACTGTCTTGTGTGTGTTACTTGAAAGCGAGAGAGTTTTACAAACACAGCAAAGGCGTGAGCACGATGGTCTGCCTTTATTTTCACCGCCAGGTTTTGAATTGATTGAAATAGGAATAAAAATCATTTAAAAAATAGCAAGAAATTGATTGAGAGATTATTTATCTATTTGCCTTATTTACGGAGATACAGTGTGGAACAGGCCCTGGTGGCCCACTGAGCCACGCTGTTCAGCAAGACGCCGATTTAACCCGAACTTCATCACGGGGCCATTTACAATCACCAATTAACCCACTAACCGGTACGTCTTTGGATTGTGGGAGGAAACCAGGGCACCTGGAGGAAGCCCACACACACACGGGAAGAATGTGCAAACGTGCTTACAGAGGATGCTGTAATTGAACTCTGAACTCCGATGCCCCAAGCCGTACTTGTATCACACTAACCGCTACGCTACCATGGTGCCGATGGTCCGGCCTCCGCCCCCTCTCAGGAGCAGAGAATTCCACAGATTCACCTCCCTCCAAGAGAAGAAACCTCAGTTTTAAACGCTCACCCCGTTATAACCATGACCACTTGTTTGTGACCCTCCCACTGGTGGAAATGTGAACCTTCAGAGTGGATTGAAACTTGTGCAAAATCTCTTTTCAAAAAGGCAATTCAAATCTGACCTCAGGCTGTATTACATGAAAATTAAATCATCTGCGGAATCTCTTGTAAGGATTATTTATTTATTCAGAGATACAGCAGGAACAGGCCTTTCCGGCCCAGTGAGTCACACAGACCAACAACCCACCGATTTAAATTGTCCTAATCACAAGACAGTTTACAATGACAAATTAACTTACTAACTGGTACGTCTTTGGACTGTGGGAGGAAACTGGAGCACCCAGAGGAAACCCACACCATCATGGGAAGCAACACACACAAAATGCTGGAGGAACTCAGCAGGCCAGGCAGCATCTATGGAAAAGAGTACAGTTGATGTTTTGAGCTGAGCCCCTTCGAAGGTTTCAGCCCACAACGTTGACTGTGCTTTTTCCCCATAGATACTGCCTGACCTGAGTTTTTCCAGCATTTTGTGTGTGTTGTTCGGATTTCCAGCGTCTGCAGATTTTCTCTTGTTTACGATCACGGGAAGGATGCTGAAGCTTTCTTACAGAGGATGCCGGAATTAAACTACAAACTTCGACGGCCCAGATTGTAATGACATTGTGCTAACGGCTACACACCATGGCACCCCAAGATTTGGATACTTTTCATCGTGGATTGGAATCAAATGTCAGACTCGTATCCCCAAAAACAGGCAGAAGGAATTTTAGTAGAATGGATGAAACATGCAATAGATTTCCCAAAACACTGGCATAAATCAGAGAAAATCCTGAAAGCCAAAAATTCCCAACTCCTTGAGGCGCCAGAGGTTTGTGGACCTTATTTTTTGGGGTATTTGAGAGAGCAGGGGGCAGGGATGGGAAGGTTGTCCTAGACAGGGTTGCACCTGAGGTGGGGCACCACGTGGACTTTGTCCGTCTGTAGAAGTGGTGTCTGTGGGTGATGGAACAGGCTGGGGGTTCATGTTCTGTCGCTGAGCTCACACTGAGGGACGGCAGGAGAGGGAGGCTTCATGCATTCCCATAGTTTCAAATTACTCCTTCACACTTTTGCAACCCCATCTTCTCCCCAAAACTGTAAGCCCCTCCAGCTCCCACATCCCTCCCATCTCTGTAACCTCCTATAGCCCCTAGAAACCTCCCTGTCTCTGTAACCCTCTCCAGCCCCTACACCCCTCCCTGTCTTTATAAACCCCTCCAATCCCTACACCCCTCCCTGTCTCTATAAACCCCTCCGATCCCTACACCCCTCCCTGTCTCTATAAACCCCTCCGCTCCCTACACCCCTCCCTGTCTCTATAAACCCCTCCGATCCCTACACCCCACCCTATCTCTATAAACCCCTCCGCTCCCTACACCCCTCCCTGTCTCTATAAACCCCTCCAGCCAATACACCCCTCCCTTTCTCTATAAACCCTTCCGATCCCTACACCCCTCCCTGTCCCTATAACCCCCTCCGGCCCCTACACCCCTCCCTGTCCCTATAACCCTCTCCGGCCCCTACACCCCTCCCTGTCTCTATAAACCCCTCCAATCCCTACACCCCTCCCTGTCTCTATAAAACCCTCCGGCTCATACACCCCTCCCTGTCCCTATAACCCTCTCCGGCCCCTACACCCCTCACTGTCTCTATAATCCCCTCCGGCCGCTACACCCCTCCCTGTCTCTATAACCCCCTCCGGCCCCTACACCCCTCCCTGTCTCTATAACCCCCTCCGGCTCCAACACCCCTCCCTGTCTCTATAACCCCCTCCAGCCCCTACACCCCTCTGTGTATCTGTAACCGTCTCCGGCCCCTACACCCCTCACTGTCTCTATAAACCCCTCCGGCCCCTACACCCCTCTATGTATCTGTAACCCTCTCCGGCCCCTACACCCCTCACTGTCTCTATAATCCCCTCCGGCCCCTACACCCCTCACTGTCTCTATAACCCCCTCCAGCCCCTACACCCCTCCCTGTCTCTATAACCCCCTCCAGCCCCTACACCCCTCTATGTATCTGTAACCCTCTCCGGCCCCGACACCCCTTCGTGTATCTATAGTCATAGTCATACTTTATTGATCCCGGGGGAAATTGGTTAAATTTGTAACCCTTAAATCTGTAACCCTCTCCGGCCCCTACACCCCTCTGTGTCTTGGCAATGTTCCCACTATCTGCTTTGGGTTTATCTGTGGTTATGGAGATGGAGTGGAGGAGGGATTAGGTTGGCGTTTGGGATGAGGAGAGTGGAGAGGATGTTGATTGGGAGAGCTGTCTGGAGAGGGGAGGAGATGGTAGTGGAAATGGTGTGGGATGTGTTTGTACGTCGTGGGAGTGGGTGTTGAGGCCGGGGGTTAGGTGGGAATGGTTGCAGCAGCGGTGGGTGTGGGTGGGCTGGGAGGGGTGTGATCGAGACTGGGATTGGTTGCAGAGTCGCAAAGTGTAGGGAAACAGAAAATACTGTGGACTGTCATCAGGGAGTCATAGAAGCTGGCTGTTTGTAGCACAATGGCTAGCCTAGCACTTCACAGCCGGGACAGAAGTGATATGGAGGCCTAGGGTCTGGTGCAGGTCGTTGGGAGTGGGCAGTTTAAATGGGTTTCAGCACAGACTAGAAGGGCTGAAGGGTCTGTTTCTGTGCTGTACTTCTGTATTGCCCCATGACCCTATTTACAGCGCCAGCGTTTGGGAGATCAGAATTCACTTCCCACCGCTGCCTGTAAGGAGTTCACATGTTTGCACCGTGACCATGTAGATTTCCTCCCGGTGCTGCGGTCTCCTCCCAGTCCAAAGACGTACGGGTTAGGGTTAGTAGCTGTGGGCGTGCTATGTTAGCCACCAGAAACATGGCGACACTCACAGGCTATGGCCAGCACACCCTTGGACAGTGTTGGTTATTAACACGAATCACACATTTCACTGTGTGTTTTGATGTACACGTGACAAATAAAGCTGATCTTTATCTCTGAACTGGTCCAAATGCCCATCGTAGCTCCCCGCTAGGCCCATATCCTTCTAAACCTTTCCTCTCTGTGTAAGTGTTGTTAATTTAAAAGACATTTGGACTTAATTTAACTTGCCTGCACCACTTCCTCTGGCAGCTTATTTCATTCACGCTGTGTGGAAAAAGTTGCCCCTCAGTCCTCTTAAATCTTTCCCCTCTCACCTCTAGCCCCTCCCTCTAGGAAAAGGAAGTTTTCCAATCCACTATTAACAAACACTGCTTGGCTTTACAATGACCTTGATGTCAGTGACCTTCAAAATCAATGGAAAATGTCTACTTTTGGACAGACAGAATGAAGCCTCACAGAACTGCACGGAATGCAGCTGGTGCTAGGACACGCTCACGTCTCAAAGCAGGGGAATGTGTCACATCGCTCCATTCTGTTTCAAGGATAACAAGCAGCGCCCACCACCTAGGTACCTATTTACACATGGAAAATATTTCACCCTTTTCATCTTAACGGCTGTCTACACACGTCACTTCAGCCATTGAAGAGACCTGGCCCATCTCCTGCAAACCCTACGACACAAAAAGACTATGTGCTTGAGGAAGCTGCATTGAGGGGGTGCGGTCCTGTTTCACGACAGCTTTGTCTTCCTCAGGACGTTCGAGATCGTCCATCGCTGGCCCCTACACTCCTGAAGTAACAGCTGGTAGCCATAGACACCGTCACCGCTTTGCTGCATCTCCAAACATTTCTTTGACACTCTGTTCTGCACTGCACCTCCCTAAAGAGAGAAAGCAAACATCGCAACGTTATGGACAAAGATTTATCTTGAGATACAGTGTAGAACAGGCCCTTCTGGGTCTTCAAGCTGTACCACACAACCCACTGATTTATCCCTGGCCTAACCACAGGACAGTTTCCAATGAACTATTAACCTACTAACCACTACGTCCTTGGACTGTGGGAGGGAGAGAGGCAGAGTACCCAGGGGAAACTCATACATTCCAGGGGGAGAATGCATAAACTCCTTACAGGAGACTCCAGAATTGAACTCTGATGTAATACCATCGTGTTAACAGCTTGCTACTGTGCTATCTCACATTCAGATCTGAGCAACTGGGACCTGTATGTTACCATAGCCACTAACAAACTGCTGGAGGACCTCAGCACGGTGAGCAGCATCTGTGGGGGGAGAGGGATTGTCGACCCTGTGTCAGGACCCCGGCTACAGCAGAGAGATGGATGTCAGTATGTGGCCAGAAATGACACAGAAAAAGAGGTCCGAAGGATCCAAGCCTGAGAGTCACAGGCCACTACAGCACAGAAACAGGCCCTTTGGCCCATCTAGTCCATGTTGAACTATTAATCTACCTAGTCCCATTGTCCTGCAGTCCGACCATAGCCCTCCCATCATGTACCGATCCAAGTCTCTTTAAACATTGAAATCGAGCCCATATCCCCCAATTGCATCTGTTCCTCGTTCCACATTCGCGCCACCAGAGGGATGAGGTTCCCCCTCTTGTTTGATTTTGAAGGTCAAGACACTAGTCAGGCCACACTTGGAGTATTGACAACAGCTTTGGGCCCCATATCTCAGAATGGATGGGTTGTCATTGGAGGGAGTCCAGAGGAGGTTCACAAGGATGTTTCTGGGAATGAAGGGGTTAACATATGAGGAGTGTTCAGCAGCTTTGGGCCTGTACTCACTGGAACGTAGAAGAATGCAGGAGGATCTCATTGAAACCTACCGAATGTTGAAAGGACGAGATAGGGTGGATGTGGAGAGGATGTTTCCTATGGTGAGAGTATCCAGAACCAGAGGGCACGGTCTCAGAATTGAGGAGCAACCTTTTAGAACAGAGATAAGGAGGAATTTTTTTTAACCAGAGAATAGTGAATCTGTGGAATGCTCTGCCACAGACTGCAGTGGAGGCCAAGTCCACGGGTATATTTAAGGTGGAAGTTGATCGTTTCCTGATTGGTCAAGGCATCAAAGGTTATGGGGAGAAGGCAAGAGAATGGGGTTGAGAGGGATAATAAATCAGCCCTGACAGAATGGCAGAGTAGACTTGATGGGCTGAATGGCCTAATTCTGCTCCTGTGTCTTATGATCTTATGTTCCTGTTAAACATTTCGCCTTTCACCCTTAACCCATGACCTCTAATTCTAATCTTACCCAAACTGAATGGAAAAAGCCTGCTTGCACTTACCCTTTCTATACCCTTCACAACTTTGTATACCTCGATTAAATCTCCCCTCATCTTCTATGCTCTAAAGAATACAGTCCTAAATTATTCAATCTTTCCTGATAACACAGGTCCTTCAGACCTGACAACATCCTCGTGAATTTTCTCTGTACCCTTTCAACCTTGTTTACATCTTTCCTGCCAGAAGGTGACCAAAACTGCGCACAATACACAAAATTAGGTCAAAGGGTCTGCTCCACATTTTCATCATGGCTGATCCAATTTCCCTCTCAGCCCCAATCTCCTGCCTTCTCCCCGTATCCCTTCATGCCCTGATCAATCAGCCTCTGCCTTAAACATACATGAAGACTTGGACTCCATAGCTGCCTGTGTGTGTGAATTCCACTGATTCACCACTCTCTGGCTAAAGGAATTCTTCCTCATCTCTGTTCTAAAAGGATGCCTCTCTATTCTGAGGCTGTGTCCTCTGGTCTTAGGCTCTCCCACCATAGGAAACATCCTCTCCACATCCACTATCAAGGCCTTTCACCATTCAATAGGCTTCAATGAAATCATACCTCTTTCTTCTGAATTCGAGTGAATGCCATCCAGAGCCATCAAATGCTCTTCATATGACAAGCCATTCAATCCTGGAATCATTTTCGTGAACCTCCTTTGAACCCTCCCCAGTATCAGGCAAATCCTTTCTAAGCTAAGGGACCCAAACCTGCTCACAACACTCCAAGTGAGGCCTCACCAGAGCTTCATAAAGTTTCAACATTACATCCTTGCTTTTGTATTCTAGTCCTCTTGAAATGAGTGCTGACATCAATTTTCTTTCCTCACCACTGACTCAACTTACAAATTAACCTTCAGAGAATCCTGCACAAGGACTCCCAAGTCCCTTTGCATCTCAGTTTTTTGTACCTCTCTCTATTTAGAAAATAGTCAACCCTTTCATTTCTTCTAACAAAGTGCATGACCACACACTTCCTGACACTGTATTCCATCTGCCACTTCTTTGCCCATTCTCCCAATCTGTCTAAGTCCTTCTGTAGCCTCTCTACTTCCTCAAAACTACCTGCCCCTCCACCTATCTTCATATCGTCTGCAAGCTTTGTAACAAAGCCATCAATTCATCCAAAACATTGACATATAACGTAAAAAGAATCGGTCCCAACACAGACCCCTGTGGAACACCACTAGTCACCGGCAGCCAGACAGAAATGGCTCCCCTTATTTGCACTCTTTGCCTCCTGCCAATCAGCCACTGTTCTATCCATGCTAGAATCTTTCCTGTAACATCATAGGCTCGTAACTTGTTAAGCAGCCTCATATGTGGCATCTTGTCAAAGGCCTTCTGAAAATCCAAGAAGACAACATCAACCAATTCTCCTTTGTCTATCCTACTTGTTATTTCTTCAAAGACTTCCAACAGCTATGTCAGAAATAATTTTCCCCTGAGGAAGCCATGCTGACTACAGCCTATTTTATCATGTGACTCCAAGTACCCTGAGACCTCATCCCACCTCCTGTACTCAGTACTTTTATTTATGAAGGCCAAAAGCTTTCTTTATGACCCCATTTCCCTGTGCTGCCACTTTCTTTTTTTAATTTTATTTTTATTTGGATAAGGTATTCGCAAGTAATTATACAAAGTTTTTTTTACATGTATAACCTTTTCCATTTTTTATATATGTATAAGCCTATAATTATTTATACATTCACAAGTACACATTGAGATCATATAAAAAGTAATTAGGCGCTTAAATAGATAATTATATGCAGTTGTAATTCCATTTTATTAGACTAAGAAATGATAATGGTTGTTAAAAAATAGTAATAATAGTGGTTGAATAATAACCTCCATGTATCTCTCCTGGTCCATTTCTTTCTGGTCCAAAATACTGTATGTAGCCCTATGTAACTTCCATCGTAGGTGTTTATATCTTAACTCATTCATGTTTGCTCCTACCCGCCAACATACTTATCCAATCCCTATGTACTTATTTACTTCATTTTATCATATTTTTTTCCTTTCCCAAATCCTTTCCTTTACTTGTGTTAATTCCCTGTTGTGATGCCACTTTCAATGAATTATGGAGCTCATTCCCAGACCCCTTTGTTCCACCACACTGCTCAGCGCCCTACCGTTCACTGTGTAAGATCTACCCTGGTTGATCCTTCTGAAGCGCAACACCTCACAGTTGTCTGCCATTTTTTAGCCCATTTTTCCAGCAGGTCAAGATCCCACCGCAAGCCATGATAGTCTTCCTCACTGTCCACTACACTCCTAATCTTGGTGTCATCCACAAATTTACTGATCCAGTTAACCACATTATCATCCAGATCATTGATATAGATGGCAAACAACAATGGACCCAGCACTGATCCCTTCGGCACAACATTAGTCACAGGCCTGCAGTCAAAGGCAACCATCTACTACCGCTCTCTGACTTCTCCCATGAATCCAATTTCTAATCCAATTTATTATCTCATGCTGAACGCCGAGTGACTGAAGCTTCTTGACCAACTTCCCAGGTGGAACCCTGTCAAATGCCTTACTAAAGTCCATGTGGACAATATCCACTGCCTTGCCTTCATCCACTTTCCTGGTAACTTCCTCAAAAAACTCTTCAAGATTACTCATCACCGAGGATCTCACATGTTCTATACGTGCCAGCTGTGTGGTGAAAAAAGCACAATGGGGATATAAAGATTTTTACTCCTCATGTATATGAAGGATGTAACTAATAAAGTCAATTCAATTCAATTAGACGTGACCTACCATGCACAAAGCCATGCCGACTATCCTTAATCAGTCCCTGTCTATCCAAATAGTTAAGTATCCAGTCCCTTAGAATACCTTCCAATGACTTTCCCACAACTGATATCAGACTTACTGGCCTATAATTTCTTTGCTTATGTTTAGAGACTTTTTTAAACAGCGGAATATCATTGGCTGTCCTCCAAACCTCTCTGGTACCTCTCCTGTAACTAAGGATGTTTTAAGTACTGCTGCTAGGGTCCCTGCAATTTCTGCACTTGCCTCCCACAGGGTCTGGGGAAACACCTTGTCAGGTCTTGGGGATTTATCAAACCTGATTTGCCTCAGGACAACAAACACCTCCTCCTCTGTAATCTGTATGGGGTCCATGAAGTTGATGCCACTTTGCCTCACTTCTATAGACTCTGTGTCCATCTCCTGAGTAAATACAGATGCAAAGAATTCAATTACGATCTCACCCATCTGTCTTGTCTCCACACACGGATTACCATTCTGGTCCTCCAGAGGACCAATTTTGTCCCGTGCAATACTTTTGCTCTTCACACCTAGAACAACTTCATGCCTTCTTTTCGTCCTCCTGATTTCTTTCATAAGTGTTCTCTTGCAGTTCTTGTACTGCATAATCACCTACCAGTTAGCAGGTCATTGTAAATTGACCTAAAATTGATGGGTTGCTGGGTGGTGCTTGGGCTGGAAGGGCCCATCCCGTGCTGTGGCTCTAAATAAAATAAAATAAATATATTGACAGGAGCGTGCAGAGGGATAGAGCTAATTAAATCTGTCAGAGAGCCAGTCCAGGCAAGAGAGGTGGAAAGGCCTCCTGGCTGGGAGGGCAGAAGATGGTAATGTGAGGGTCCATGGGCTGTTTTCTGGAGCCTCAAAGCCACTCACCTGAGTGAAACTCCAGTGTGACCTCATCTGTTTGCTTTCAGCGTGACTGCACTCCATCAGCCTGGGCCTGCCATTCATCTCCACAAGGCACCGGTTGTCTGCAGCGTCGAGGGTGGGGCTCAGCACCCCCACCAGGATCTGCTGGTTGCTTCTGTAGTAAATGGCCTGTCAGAGGAAGGTGGGGTGGGTCAAAGTTTAAAGTACATGTACAGCGTGTCACCATGTTTGACCCTGAGATATAGTTTCTTGCGGGTGTTCGCTGTAGGACATTACAGCACAGTACAGGCTCTTCAGCCCACAATGGAGAGCTGACCCTCTAACCTACTCTAAGATCAATACAATCGAATAAATGAAACAGGCAAAGTCAGACAAACAATCAACGTGCAAGAGAAGACAAAATGAGTTGTACAGTGAGTCCGTAGGTTGTGGAATCAGTTCAGTGTTGAGGTGAGTGAAGTTATCCACACTGGTTCAGGAGCCTGATGGTTGAGGGAAAATAACTGTTCCTGAACCTGGTGGTGTGGGACGTGATGGTTGGGGGGTAATAACTGTTCCTGAACCTGGTGGTATGGGACGTGATGGTTGAGGGGTAATACCTGTTCCTGAACCTGGTGGTGTGGGACCTGATGTTTGAGGGGTAATAACTTCCTGAGCCTGGTGGCGTGGGTCCTGATGGTTGAGTGGTGATAACTGTTCCTGAACCTGGTGGTGTGGGACCTTATGGTTGAGGGGTGATAACTGTTCCTGAACCCGGTGGTATGGGACCTGATGGTTGAGGGGTAATAACTGTTCCTGAGCCTGGTGGTGTGGGTCCTGAGGTTCTTGATAGCAGCAGCGAGAAGAGAGTGTGACCTGGATGGTGGGGACCATGATGATGGACGCTGTTCTCCCGTGACAGCGCTCTGTGTAAATGTGCTCAATGATGGGTTCGTTTCCATGCAGATGCCAATGCCCTGCTTTATAAACACTGGCTAACAGTGTCCTGCACAACAACTCCAATCATCCCAGATTAAAGGAACCGACACACAGTTAAAACTGTTCATCCCCGCTTACCGCCGGTAGGTGGTAAGGATGGGCGCCCTCACTTGGCTCCTCTGACCCAAACACAGGAGCCCCCCCCCCCAGGGCTGTGTCCTGAGGCTTCTCTACTCCCTATACACCCACGACTGTGTTGCCACGCACAGCTCCGATCTGCTGATCAAATTTGCAGATAACATGACATTGATAGGCCTTATTTCCAATAACAATGAGACAGCCTACAGAGGAGTCATAGTCATACTTTATTGATCCCGGGGGAAATTGGTTAAGTCAACACTCTGACACAGTGGTGCCAAGAAAACAACCTCACCCTCAGTGTCAAAAACACGAAGCAGTTGATCATGGATTACAGGAGGAATGGAGACAGGCTCACCCCTGTTGACATCAATAGGACTATAGCTGAGAGGGTGAGTAGTGTCAAGTTCCTCGGTATACACATCACCGAAGATCTCAGCTGGACTGTACATACCTCTTTCACCTCAGACAGCTGAATAAGTTCAGCATGAAGCCCCAAGTCCTCAGGACTTTCTACAGGGGCACGATTGAGAGCATCCTGACTGGCTGCATCACTGCCTGGTATGGGAACTATCCTTCCCTCAATCGCAGGGCTCTGCAGAGAGTGGTGCAGACAGCCCAGTGCATCTGTGGATGTGAACTTCCCACTCTTCAGGACATTTACAGCAGCAGGTGCATAAAAAGGGCCTGAAGGACCATCAGGGACTCCAGCCTCCCCAACCTCAAACTGCCTCAGCTGCTTCCGTCTGGCAAACAGTCCGACAGCATTAAGGCCAGGACCAATGGGCTACAGGACGGCTTCTTTCCCAGGCCATCACATTGATCCGATTGACTATCTGACTATACATTGAATATGACTGTACCACACATGTATACAAAACAATTATGTATACAATCTTAGTGTCTGGCAATATCCTCACACAATTCCCATCCTTATTGCTTGTACATTGTGACAGAGACGCAATAGAAAGATTTTACTCCCTCATGTTGTGAGGTGGATGTAAGAAATAAAATTCTAGTTCTAGTTCTAATTCTCTCCTTTTAAACAACTGGAAAGGGTGTAGAGAAAATTGACAAGGATGTTGCCAGGACTTGAGGGCCTGAGTGACAGGGGAAGGTTGAATAGGTTAGGACTTTATTTCCTAGAGCACAGGAAAATGAGGGGAGATTTGATAGAGGGATAAAAAATTAAGAGGGGTATAGAAAAGGTAAATGCAAACAGGCTTGTTCCACTGAGGTTAGGTGAGACTACAATTAGAGGTCCTCGGTTAAGTGAAAGGTAAAATGTTCAAGGGAAACACGAGGGGAAACTTTTTCACTGGCAGGATGATGAGAGCGTGGACGAGCCGCCAGCACGTGGTGGGTTGGGTTTGTTTGCAATGTTGAAGAGAAATTGGACAGGTACATGGATGGGAGAGGTATGGAGGGCTTTGGTCCAGATACAGGGCAATGGCAAAACCACAGCCTGGCATAGATGGGCCAAATGGCTTGTTTCTGTGCTGCAGTGCGGTATGACTCCACGCCTCTGCTCTGTGCTGCCTTCCGTCTCAGGATCAGAATCAGAGCCAGCTTTCATGTCGCCAGCACAGATCATGAAATGTGTTGTTTGGCAGCAGTACTCTGCAATATATGGTAACAAAAACAATAAATTACAATAGATTTTATATATATGTTGAATTAAATAAGTCGGACAAAGAGAGAGGGGAAAAATAGTGAGGTCATGTTCATGGGTTAAATCTGATGGCGGAGGGGAAGAAGCTATTTGTAAAATGTTGAGTGTGTGTCTTCAGGCTCCTGTACCTCCTCCCTGATGAGAAGAGGGCATGATTCAGGTTCCACTGTACCCTCACACAATGTTCTTCATCAATCAGTTCTGGTCGCCTCATTACAGGGAGGATTGTGCAAGCTTTAGAAAGGTTGCAGAGGAGATTTACCGGGATGCCAAAAGACCGTAAGACACAGGAGCAGAATTCAGCCATTCAGTCCATCGAGTCTGCTCTGCCATTCCATCATGGCTGATTTATTAACCCTGTCAGCTCCTTTCTCCTGCCTTCTCGCTATAACCTTTGACACCCTGGCCCAATGAACAACCTATCAACCTCCGGGATGCTGCCTGCACTAGAGGTCATGTCTTATGAGGACAGGTTGAGTGAGCGAGGGCTTTTCACTTTAGAGTGAAGGAGGATGAGAGGTGACCTGATAGAGGTGTACGAGATGATAAGAGGCATAGGTCGAGTGACTTCTTTCTCGGGGCAGAACCAGCTAATACAAGGGGGCATAATATGAAGACGATTGGAGGAAAGTATAGGGACGGGGTGTCAGAGGTAACTATTTTGTGGGTGGGTGTGTGGAACGTGCTGTATGGGGTGGTGGTACAGGCAGATGCATTAAGGATATCTAAGAAACTCTTGGATAGGCACATGAATGATGGAAAAATGGAGGAATGTGTGGGAAGGAAGGGTTCAGTTGATATTAGAACAGCTTAAGAGATGGCACAACATTGTGGGCACTGTGGGCACAGCACTCTGCTGTAATGCTCAGTTCTATTTCCTACGCCCAGGAATGGTCACATCCATGAGGTCTCACTACAGTCAGAACACATCCGGAGACACCAATTGCCGCCCACCCCCCTCCATGTACCTGTGAAGACATTCCATGACAGCTGTACATGATAGGGATGTTGTCGGAGGCTGGCCCCTGATCCAGGCACAGGTCACTTTTCAGAGCATTTCTCAGCTGAAACACAGAGAAGACGTCCGTCAGATGAATCAATCCTCACTGAAGTCCGACCGTCGCTGAACAATCCTCCCTGCTCTCCCCAAGGGAGTGATCCGTAACAGCAGATTCTGAACACAATTAATTCCCTGTTCTCCCCGAGGGAGAGATCCATAATACAAGACTGTGAACACAGTTCCCTGTTCCCCACAGAGGGAGTGATCTGTAACAGTAGATTCTTTCTTTCTTTCTCAATATTTTTATTGATTTCTTACATAAAAGAATACAGAGTACAGTAGGATATATAATATATATCAATTACAATATATTGAAATCACAAATATAGTCTCATTACCCCATATCCATATTAATTAAATTTAAACATAATATTGAAAAGAGATAATTTTAGTATACAAAAAAAATCTAAACCCACTACCAGAAAAAAAACAGCTGTTTGGTTAAAAAAAAAGAAAAGGAAAAAATCCTTATCAAATAATAAAACATATTATTAGCCAACATCTATGCTTAATAGAAAATCAAAGATTTTGAAAATAATTCAAAAAAGGTCCCCACAATGTTAAAAAATCTTGTCTAGGTTCAGAAATTGAACAGCGAAACTTCTCTAAGTTTAAGCATGACATAACATCATGTAAGCAATGAGTATGAGTAGGTGGAGAGGCATCCTTCCACTTAAGCAACAATGCCCTCCTGGCTATATGAGACATAAAGGCCAAAATATGCAGATCATGTGTCTCCAAAATAAAATCATTTCCTCCAACAATACCAAATAAGGCAGTCAAAGGATTAGGTTTAAAATTTACTTTAAAAAGCACCTAAAAAGTTTGGAATACTTCCTTCCAATATTTTTCAAGACTTGAACAAGTCCAAAACATTTAATTAGTGAAGCTTCTCCATTGTAACATCTATCACAATAGGGAGATATATCCGAATAAAAACGAGACAGCTTATCTTTAGTCATATGGGCTCTATAAACCACTTTAAATTGTAGAAGGGAATGACGGGTACGTGATGATGAGGTGTTAACTAATTTAAAAATTTCATTCCAAGTGTCCTCAGAAATTGGAATCTGTAAATCTTGTTCCCAGAGATTTTTAATTCTAAAGGAATATTTCTCATTCCCAACATCATGCCATAAATATTAGATATAGATCCATTATGGAAGGGTTTCAAATTAAAAATAGTATCAAGTAAATTCTTATCCGGACTTCTAGGAAATGTATGTACTTGAGAACGCAAAAGTCTCCAATTTGTAAATATCGAAAAAAGTGAGTTTTGGGTAGGCTATACTTAGCAGGCAATTGTTCAAATGGAGAGAGACTATCTCCAACAAACAAATCCTGAAAACATTTAATACCCAATCTATTCCACTCTTTAAAAACTACATCAGTCATAGAAGGTTTAAAAAATAGTTAGAAAAAATGGGACTTGAAAGTGAAAAAGCTCAATAAACCAAAATATTTTCTAAATTGTACCCAAATCCTCAAAGTGTGTTTAACTACAAAATTATCAGTTAAATTACTTAAAGATAAAGGAATTGAGGATCCAAGAAGAGAAATGATAGAAAATTTATTAACAGAATTAGTTTCTAAAGAAACCCAAACCAGACAGACCTCTCGATTAATATAACCAAAACCTAAGATTTCATATATTGACTGCCCAGTAATAAAACCTAAAACTGGGTAAGGCTAAACCTCCATTCTTTTTAGCTTTTTGAAGATGAACTTTATTCAATCGAGAAATTTTATTTTTCCATATACAAGAAGATATAATAGGATCCAGAAAATCAAAAAAGGATTTAGGAATAAAAACAGGTATGGCCTGAAATAAATATAAAAGTTTAGGCAAAATATTCATTTTAATAGAATTAATTCGGCCAATCAATGATAAAGAGAGGGGTGACCAATTTGATAGTGCCTTCTTAACATAATTCAGAAGTGTAGAAAAATTTTCTTTAAAAAGGAATTTGTAATTCCTAGTAATTATTATGCCCAAATAAGTAAATTGATTTCTTACAATTTTAAAAGGAAGGTTAGTATTAACTAATACTAAATTGTTCAAAGGAAAAAGTTCATTCTTATGAAAGTTGTTTATATGCTGAAAACTGACTAAAGCAGGAGAGTAAAGAAAGTATGGAAGGTAAAGAAGACTCCACATTAGAAATGTAGAGCAAAAGGTCATCAGCATAAAGCGACACTTTGTGAGTAATACCCCTCCTTAAAATACCAGTGATGTCATTAGATTCCCGGAAAGCAATGGCTAAAGTAGTGGTCACCAACCTTTTTAAGCCCAAAATCCCTTACCTCGACCTTAGTGAAAGGCAAGATCTACCTACTAAATCATTTAGAGAAAAAACAGCTCAGATTGTACTGCCAATTTGAGGCCTTTTATTTGGGCTAATTGTATTTGAATTACACAAAATACCTTTGTCAAACTTTCAAATTAATTCAAACAAGAAAACACTAACTAGCATATTTCTCTTTAAGAATATTACAATACTTCACACCTTTAATTCTAAGTTTCATTATTTAATTTTATTTCAACATGAAAAATAAATGAATAAAAATTGACTGTTGGACTCAGTGTGATGACTGGGGCTGAATACTTTCTGCTAGTTCCCTGAAATTTGGCTCATAACTACAGACAGCTAGTCTGAGACAGTCTGTAAGGTGTCTGTCAGTAAGACAGCTCCTGTACTTAGATTTAATAATTTTCATCTGTGAAAATGCAATTTCACATAGATAAGTTGACCTGAAGTAGGTACTGACTTTTAGTGTTATAAAGCCAACGCGCACACCGCGCATTGCTCAGGCCCCATCAATAGTAATTGCTGCCAGTTTATGAATGGGGATGTCATTTTCACGGACATATTTTTAAAACTGATTGTAACTATCCTCACCTCTCGTTCTTTCCTTTAATTGCAAAAGAGTGAGGAAGTTCTCCTTTGTTGTAAAATCCTGGAAAGCCATTCTGACAAATACAACAAGCTGAGCTGTTTGCATTACATCCAGGGATTCATCGAACTGTAGTGAAAAATACCCACGTCCTCTGACAGTGACTCTACCCTCCTTGTCACTGTTGCAGGGCCAAGCAGTATATTATGTATTGCGGTTGTGATGTTGTTTTCCTTTTTAAAGTCATTAAGAACAGTCTCTGCGGTAATGACCATTGCTTCCTTGAATAAATCGACATCTGTAAAAGGCTTCTTGTGTTTTGCCACAAGGTGATTTACATGAAATGATGCTTCAATAGCAGTCTTATTCTGAGCAGCATGTTTTGTGGAAAACGATTGCTGGGCCTTCAACCCCAATTTCAGCTCAACTTTCCTGGCACGAATTGTGCTCTTTGGGGGGTAGGTGTCTTCAAATTTCTGGTGGTTGGTGCTGTGGTGCCTCTCCAGATTCCCTCTTTTAGTCAGTGCTTGTGTTTGGTGGCACAACATATATACACACTTGTCTTTCACCAAAGTAAATAGAAATTCCCCTTCCCATTCTGGATGGAATTTGTACGTTTTCGCCTTCTTTCGTGGAGCCTCCGCCATGCTATCAGGATATCACAAGCGAGTGCCGTATATTGATGTTTGCGACAGTCTGTACTCTTATCCAGTGGTCCCCAGCCTCCGGATGGTGAAGAATGCAGCGGTACAGTGGTGGCCTTAACGCACCCAGCACATTTTAAAGAAAAAAAGCCGAAATAAACAGACGCAATCAGCAATCGCCTTTGATCTGGGCCGACATTTACATTTACATCTGGGCGGCACCTAATTAATTAGCTTGTTTATTTCAGCTTTTTTCTTAAATGTGTGCTGGGTGCGTTCCAGCCACTGCTGTACTGCTGCATTCTTCGCGGAAATGTATCGGTCCGCGGCCCGGTGGTTGGGACCACTGCGTAACTAATTTAATTGGTCACTTTGATGCAGCACAGGCTACGCTGAAAACGCAGTTCATGGTGGGGGTGCTACACACATGCACTCTGGGCAGAAAGAATGGAACTAAAACCCTGCAACCCGGAAACAATCTCTCTTTACAAACAGCTTTCAGTAGCAGAAGTATTGCTATATTACCAGTATCCTAATTAGTATTACTTATTTTTATAATGCTCACATTACAACAGTATTTGTGTATTTATTTTTGATTTTTTTTTCAGGATCTACTGGGAAAGTGTCAAAGATCGACCGGTTGATCGCGATCGACAGGTTTGCGACCCCTAAGCTAAAGGTTCCAAGACCAAATCAAAAAGCAAAGGACTCAAAGGACAACGTTTTCTGGTCCCATGTTGAAGTTTAAATGGTTTAGAATTCTGAGAGTTAGTAAGAACCTGAGCAGAGGGAGATAAATAAAGTAATTTAATCCATTGAATAAAATTGGGTCCAAAGTTAAAATTTTCTAAAGTTTTAAATAAATAATTTCATTTAACCCGATCAAAGGCTTTCTCAGCATCTAAGGATATCACACATTCCGATATCTCTTTCGAAGGAGCGTAAATAACATTCAATAAACGACGAATATTAAAGTGGGAGTATCGATCTTCGATAAATACAGTCTGATCATCAGAAATAATAGATGGCAAAATATTTTCAATCCTATGAGCCAAAAGTTTAGATAAAATTTTAGTACCAACATTAAGTAAGGAAATTGGTCTATAAGAAGAACATTCAGTTGGATCCTTATTCTTTTTAAGAATAAGCGAAATAGAGGCTTCATAAAAAGATTGTGGCAACCTAATTATTTTAAAAGAGTCCAAAAGGACTGAATATAAGTTAGGTATAAGTAGAGAGGAAAAAGACTTATAAAACTCTCCAGAAAATCCATTAGGACCCGGAGCCTTCCCCGAGTGCAAAGAGTAAACAACCTTGGCAATTTCCTCATACGAAATAGGTTAATCCAACAATTTTCGAATATTATCAGAAAGTGTAGGAATGTTTTAATCGATCTAAGAAATTATTCATTACAATATTATCTTTAGGAGGATCAGAACTATACAGTTTAGAATAGAATTCTTTGGAAGTATCGTTTATTTCTAAATGATCAGATGTTTTATCACCATTAGCTTTACAAATTTCTTTAATTTGGCTTTTAACTATAAAGGTCTCTAATTGGTTAGCCAATAGTTTACCTGTTTTATCTCCATGAACATAAAACTGACTCTTGTAGCGATGTGCTACACACAAAGCTAGAAATAACGACACGCAGTCTGTAAGTTGCACTCGAGACTAGTTGATTCAAACTTCACAGCACTGGCTTTTACGCAGTTCCGTTCCCGCCTCTCCGGGCAGAAATGACGTCAGAGGAGCATTACAAAAGTCTCTTCCCAAGTGCGGTCTTTCTCCCCTTGCTGGTGAAGGCGGCGGCCCAGCGCCATTTTGGGGCTGGCCTCTCTGCCGACACGGGTGTCATTTTGTGAGCCGGTTCGCCTGCATAGAAAGTGGGTCGCCACATAAACCCCACCCCCCCAGAACTGGCGATACACCCCCCAATGTCCACAGTCTGGACCAGTCTCTGTTTGGGCGGTCTGCCTCTGCGCCGCAGTGCCTGAACCTCGACCAGCTGTGCCAGATCCACATGGGCCGGTTTGAGTCGGTCCACCGTGAAAACCTCCTCTTTATTAAAAAAAAACACAGGAAAAAGTATAGTATAAAATACTAAAAAGAACTAAGAAAAATCAGAACATATTAATTTGGAAAGTATTAACTCAATGAAAACTTACTAATGTTAAGTCCTTAATTTTCTAAGCAAAGAAATAAATACAAAAAAAATTAGACACGAAGGTATACCAAAAGTTAAAAAAAATTATTCATAAAAGAAAGTAATGAACAGTTAGACTGCTGATTCTAAAAAAAGGATCCATCAGGCAGACGCAACATAGATTTATAGAGGGTATTATTGAACAATTAAACTTCTGAAACTGATTCGGAAATTAAGAAATCCTGCACCTCTTGAGCCGAACAGAACCATTTCTGAGACCCATTTTTCAAAATGATTCTAAGCCGAGCGGGGTAACGAAGAGAGGGTTTAAAACCTTTATTATACAACTCCGACATCACTTTTTTAAACTTGAAATGTTCATTCAACACCTCGGGTGAAAAATCCTCCACAATTCTGATCTTCTGGCCTTCATAATCAATCACACCATTCCAACAAGATTCACAAATTAAAAGTTCCTTTGCTTGAAAGTGGTGAAGACAAATTTTCACTGAATGGGGTCATTCTTCTTAAGGGGGTCTTGATACTGGCGATCTATGAGCTCGGTCTATTTTAAGTGGAGATTTTTAAATATTCGGAAATAAATTAGCCAAAAAGTTTGCAAAAAATTCTGAAGGCTGACTGCCTTCCATTAACTCTTTAGGACCCAGAATACGTATGTTATTTCTTCTGCTTCTATTTTCTAAGTCAATAATCTTCTATCTTAATGTTTCATTAACCTTTGACTGTTTATCACTGATCTTTTCCAGGTCATCAATCTTCGCATCCAAGATCGTCAAAGTGTCTTCATTCTCTTTCTTCCATTTATCGTGTTCACTTAAAGTTTTTTGAATAGAATCCAATTTTATATCCATTCATTTAAATTTAGCGCTGAGTTGCCGGAATTCCTGCTGGAACTGCTCCAAAAGTTCATTGCTATCCTTCCAAAGTGTCTCCAAAATAGATTCCAAAGTTACAGAAGGGTCCTCTTCCTTTTCAGTAGCTTTGGCACGACTCATCGTAAAACGACGTAAAACAATATTGCGTTTAAAAGTAAGTTTTCAAAACAAGTTGGAAACAGTAAATTAAGTAGAGTCGGAGCAATTATAAAAATGCTGTTCCTCCATCAACAGGTTCTCCTAGATTCTGAACACGGCTCCCTGTTCCCCCGAGGGAGTGATCTGTAACACTAGATTCTGAACACAGCTCCCTGCTCCCCCCTGAGGGAGTGATCTGTAACACTAGATTCTGAACACAGTTCCCTGTTCCCCCGAGGGAGTGATCTGTAACACTAGATTCTGAACACAGCTCCCTGCTCCCCCCTGAGGGAGTGATCTGTAACACTAGATTCTGAACACAGTTCCCTGTTTCCCCGAGGCAGTGATCTGTAACACTAGATTCTGAACACGGCTCCCTGTTCCCCCAAGGGAGTGATCTGTAACACTAGATTCTGAACACGGTTCCCTGTTCCCCCAAGGGAGTGATCTGTAACACTAGATTCTGAACACAGTTCTCTGTTCCCCCGAGGGAACTGGGAATAGGGAATGGCATTTTTGCATGTGGCAGGGTGGGAAGAGATATAGTCGAGGTATAGCCCACTGACTCTCATAACTACCTCGACTATACCTCTTCCCACCCCGCCACATGCAAAAATGCCATTCCCTATTCCCAGTTCCTCCGTCTCTGCCTCATCTGCTCCGAGGATGAGGTTTTCCGTTCCAGATTGGGGGACCGCTTCGTCGAGCACCTCTGCTCCGTCCGCCAAAACAGACAGGATCTCCCAGTAGCCACCCACTTCAACTCTGCTTCCCACTCCCATTCAGATATGTCCATACATGGCCTCCTCTACTGCCATGATGAGGCTAAACTCAGGCTGGAGGAGCAACACCTCATATACCGTCTTGGTAGTCTCCAGCCCCTTGGTATGAACATTGAATTCTCCAACTTCCGGCAATTCCTCTCCTTCCAATCCTCTATCCCTATTTCACTCTGCCCCCTCCGCCAGCTGCCTATCACCTCCCTCATGGTTCCGCCTCCTTCTACAACCCTTTCCGGCCTATCACCTCCCTGCTTCCCCTCCTCCACCCCTTTGTCTTTCCCCTTACTGGTTTTTTACCTGGAACCTACCAGCCTTCTCCTTCCCACCCTCCCCCCACCTTCTTTATAGGGCCTCTGCCCCTTCACTCTGCAGTCCTGACGAAAGGTTCCAGCTTGAAACGTCGACTGATCTTTTCCACAGATGCTGCCTGACCTGCTGAGTTCCTCCAGAGTGTTGTGAGTGTTTCAATGAGAGCTGATCTGAGAGAGGGAGATGGTTGGTCAAAGAGAGCCGATCTGAGAGGTGGGGATGGTTTGTGAATGAGAGTTGATCGGAGAGAGGGGGAGATGGTTTGTGAATGAGAGCTGATCTGAGAGAAGGAGATGGTTTGTGAATGAGAGCTGATCTGAGAGAGGGAGATGGTTTGTGAATGAGAGCTGATCTGAGAGAGGGGGATGGTTTGTGAATGAGAGCTGATCTGAGAGAGGGAGATGGTTTGTCAATGAGAGCTGATCAGAGAGAGGGAGATGGTTTGTGAATGAGAGCTGATGTGAGAGAGGGAGATGGTTCGTGAATGAGAGCTGATCTGAGAGAGGGGGATGGTTTGTGAATGGGAGCTGATCTGAGAGAGAGGGATGGTTTGTCAATGAGAGCTGATCTGAGAGCCGGGGAGGTGGTTTGTGAATGAGAGCTGTTCTGAGAGAGGGAGATGGTTTGTCAATGAGAGCTGATGTGAGAGAGGGAGATGGTTTGTGAATGAGAGCTGATCTGAGAGAGGGGGATGGTTTGTGAATGAGAGCTGATCTGAGAGAGGGAGATGGTTTGTGAATGAGAACTGATCGGAGAGAGGGAGATGGTTTGTGAATGAGAGCTGATGTGAGAGAGGGGCATGGTTTGTGAATGAGAGCTGATCTGAGAGAGGGGGATGGTTTGTGAATGAGAGCTAATCGGAGAGAGGGGGAGATGGTTTGTCAATGAGAGCTGATCAGTGAGAGGGGGGGATGGTTTGTCAATGAGAGCTGATCGGAGAGAGGGGGATGGTTTGTGAATGAGAGCTGATCAGAGAGAGTGGGAGATGGTTTGTCAATGAGAGCTGATCGGAGAGAGGGAGATGGTTTGTCAATGAGAGCTGATGTGAGAGAGGGGGGGATGGTTTGTCAATGAGAGCTGATCGGAGAGAGGTGGAGGTGGTTTGTGAATGAGAGCTGATCGGAGAGAGGGGGAGATGCTTTGTCAATGAGAGCTGATCTGAGAGAGGGTGATGGTTTTGTCAATGAGAGCTGATCTGAGAGAGGGGGATGGTTTGTCAATGAGAGCTGATCTGAGAGCCGGGGAGGTGGTTTGTGAATGAGAGCTGATCTGAGAGAGGGAGATGGTTTGTGAATGAGAGCTGATCAGAGAGAGGGGGGGATGGTTTGTCAATGAGAGCTAATCAGAGAGGGGGGGGATGGTTTGTTAATGAGAGCTAATCGGAGAGAGGGGGAGGTGGTTTGTGAATGAGAGCTGATCGGAGAGAGAGGGGATGGTTTGTCAATGAAAGCTGATCTGAGAGAGGGGGATGGTTTGTCAATGAGAGCTGATCTGAGAGAGGGGGATGGTTTGTGAATGAGAGCTGATCTGAGAGAAGGAGATGGTTTGTGAATGAGAGCTGATCGGAGAGAGGGAGATGGTTTGTGAATGAGAGCTGATGTGAGAGAGGGAGATGGTTTGTGAATGAGAGCTGATGTGAGGGGGGGATGGTTTGTCAATGAGAACTGATCAGAGAGAGGGGGGGATGGTTTGTCAATGAGAGCTGATCAGTGAGAGGGGGGGATGGTTTGTCAATGAGAGCTGATCGGAGAGAGGGGGATGGTTTGTCAATGAGAGCTGATCAGAGAGAGTGGGAGATGGTTTGTCAATGAGAGCTGATCGGAGAGAGGGAGATGGTTTGTCAATGAGAGCTGATCAGCGAGAGGGGGGGATGGTTTGTCAATGAGAGCTGATCGGAGAGAGGTGGAGGTGGTTTGTGAATGAGAGCTGATCTGAGAGAGGGGGATGGTTTTGTCAATGAGAGCTGACCTGAGAGAGGGGGATAGTTTGTGAATGAGAGCTGTTCTGAGAGAGGGGGATGGTTTGTCAATGAGAGCTGATCTGAGAGAGGGGGATGGTTTGTCAATGAGAGCTGATCTGAGAGCCGGGGAGGTGGTTTGTGAATGAGAGCTGATCTGAGAGAGGGAGATGGTTTGTGAATGAGAGCTGATCAGAGAGGGGGGGGGATGGTTTGTCAATGAGAGCTAATCGGAGAGAGGGGGAGGTGGTTTGTGAATGAGAGCTGATAGGAGAGAGGGGGGATGGTTTGTGAATGAGAGCTGATCTGAGAGGGGGAGATGGTTTGTCAATGATAGCTGATCTGAGAGAGGGGGATGGTTTGTCAATGAGAGCTGATCTGAGAGAGGGGGATGGTTTGTCAATGAGAGCTGATCTGAGAGAGGGCGATGGTTTGTGAATGAGAGCTGATCGGAGAGAGGGAGATGGTTTGTGAATGACAGCTGATCTGAGAGAGGGGGATGGTTTGTGAATGAGAGCTGATCAGTGAGGGGGGGGATGGTTTGTCAATGAGAGCTAATCGGAGGGGGGGGATGGTTTGTCAATGAGAGCTGATCGGAGAGAGGGGGATGGTTTGTGAATGAGAGCTGATCAGAGAGAGTGGGAGATGGTTTGTCAATGAGAGCTGATCGGAGAGAGGGAGATGGTTTGTCAATGAGAGCTGATCAGTGAGAGGGGGGATGGTTTGTCAATGAGAGCTGATCGGAGAGAGGGGGTGATGGTTTGTGAATGAGAGCTGATTGGAGAGAGGGGGAGGTGCGAGTCGACAGGATGGATGAAGCAAGAAACTTTCACCAACATGATGTCACCCTCTGAATCCTTTTCGTATTCTGAAGGGTCAGAGGTAAATAGTTGGAGATGCGTCTTGCACTGCAATATGAGATGTAGATCGATTGAGTGAGATGGTACTAAACCTGATTTTGATTCTGAAACATCTCGAGTAGAGTCAGGAGAGAGGATTTGCAGGGACTAAATATGAAGAAACCGTTCCTTCCAAAAGCATTTTTGCAACCTTGAGACACTGAGGAAACCACAGCCGATGTACGATATGCAGAGGATCCTTCACAGGTCAAGCTGTGAAATTGTTGCCAAATGCTGCGTCCTCCCCTCAATTCAACCATTCTAGTTGAATGGCACACGTTTCTCCTCATCAGTTATCTTCAACAATAACCCAACCAACTGAAAACAAGCTGATCTTACAGAACTGTGAAAATGAAATACATACAGCATAACAGTAACAATATGAACTAGGGCATTACATGAAGAAAGCACGGAAGCATTTCTACTTTCTTCAAAGT